>NC_142935.1:70494844-70522344 GCF_046866305.1 Octopus bimaculoides
CTCAGAACGAATGGACGAAATCCTGCTAAGCATATAGTCAACGTGCTAACAATTCTACCAGCTCGCCGCCTTAAGAACAACAACAACAACAACAGTAATAATGGTTTCAAATTTTGGCACATGGCCAGCAAGTTCGGAGGAGGAGATAAGTCGATTACTTCGATCTCAGTGTTTAAATGTCACTTATTGTATCGATCTACTAAATTTATTCACGAGGCTTTGGTTGGCGCGAGGCTATAGCAGCAGACAATCTTTAAATTACAGAGCCGAATTTAGTGTAGCCACTTGATGCCAACTCTTCTCTCCCACCCATTTTGTAGGGTGTATTACCCAATTTTCTGGGCTCTTTTTACAACTATACCCCGTTTGAAATTTGCATTAGTTTTTGTATGAAGAAAAAGGAAGGGAAGGGGACTTGTTTATAGTCTGTAGAGAAAGCGTGAAACGTATCTGAAAACGAAAAATATACCATGGTCTTCTCCCCACCCCAACTAAAAGACACGAAGAACTATGAAAGAAAGCGAATAAGTACCGGGGGTGGGGGAAAGAAGAGACATCTAACACTCGATCGTTCTAGAACTCCTAGAATTTAAAACGTATTCACCTGAAAGTCTTTCCTTCTATTCATTATTAAATGTCTTTCTCTCTACTTCATTATTAAAAGTAAAGAAGCTAGAAAAGTTCGGTGGTATATCAGTCTAATTGTAAATGACTGAGGCTTTCCTTTCTCTGTTTCTAACGCTTCACTCCTTTTCTTTACGATTAAGAGAGTGAAGTTGCATGGCTCTAAAGTTAAGAGTATTCGACCCACAATCGTAAAGTCAAGAGTACGATTCCCTTTGTTTTTGAGCAAGGTACTTTACTTCACCTTGCCGCAGTTCACTCAGCTGGCTAGAAGGAGATGTAGCTGTAATTCAAAGGGACCAGCCTTGTCACAGTCTGTGTGAAGCTAAATCTCCCCGACAACTACCTTATGGCATGCATGTCTATGAAGTACTCAGCGATTTGCTCGTTAATTTTACGAACAGACTATTCCGTTCATCAGATAAACAGGAATCTCGCCATCATAATTGACCGAGTGCCATTTTTTAAAAAGAGCGAAAGAAAAGGAAATGTTCCTTATTGTAAGGCAAAAATGTCGTGTATTTAGTATAAGCAGTGAAAGCAAAGACGAAATAATTGCTATTCCGTCGTGTATTCGCCCTCGAATCACGTTCAGATTCATAACAGCAGTTTGCGCATCCGTGTTTATCTGGGGGCTTGACCCCAGGCCTGTGAGACTCACAAATACCGCTGTTAGGGATCCTAACGATTACAAAGATTTTCCTGCCCCCATATAGGATCGTTTTCGTTTTCTTCCAACCACTTGTAGGTTTATCTTACTCCAGTTCACTCAGCTACCAAATATGAGTTGTAGCTGTAATTCAAAGGGGTCAGCCTCGTCATATTCTGTGTGAGGCTGAATCTCCCAGGGACTACGTTAATTATATGCATGTCTTTGGAGCATTCAGCGACTTGCGAATTAATTTTATCCTCGTGTGGTAATGAAAAGCGGAAGTGACATCCAATATTTGCTGTGTCTATGTATCTATGTATCAACTTGCATTTGGATCTGTGTATCTACTGTCTCTCTCACTTTCTTTCTTTCTCTTTCACTTCCTCCGTGTCCCTCCTCTCTCCCGCTTTTAATCTCACAATGTGTATGTATCTATGTATCAACTTTTCTTTCAATCTATGTATCTACTTTTCTTGCGATGTGATAAACATTTAAAAACACAAAACGAACGCCATCACCACTCACTGTCTTTCTCTCTCTCCCTTTTCTCACTCTCACTCTCTATCATTCTCTCTTACTTCCTCTCTGTCCCTCTCTCTCGCTTTGCCATTCACTTCTTTCTTTGAAGTTTGACATACACCAGAAGCATGTACAAAAACAAACAAAACTAAGCGTATTAATATTATTGATGATCTCTTCCATTTTCTGCTCGCATATATTGTTTCATTTGTCATGCTATATTAATAAAATATCTACTGTCAAATAGTAATTATTTAGCTTCAACTTCTGTGTTCATTTCTGTATGTTAAGGGCCAACGCATGTTAGATAAAGTTTAGAAGGGCATATCATATATTGTGTTCTAGTTATTCATGCGTCATCAAACCAGAAATTCTCTTAGAATGCTTGTTAATAATTTATGGAGCTATAAGGAAGAGCTAAATCTGATAAGCATTTCTGTTTATCAAATGTTATTTCTGTCCTGGAATACAGTAACACAAGGCGCTATGGTTCTGCTGTGTTCTGCATTCTTTTTTTTCTAACCTGCATATATTTCTGATTTTGCCAATATATTCCTTCCACTTCTTTACTGAATGTATTCACCGTATCCTGATGTAACACGTTGTATGAAGTGTTATCTGTGAGAAAACAGAGCGGAATACCAACGAACACACACATGCGCATCCGTACACACATGTATTGCCCCATAATTCTCACTATTACTGTTATTTTCCTGTTTTCCTTCCTCATAATTTACTGTCAAAATATCTTAATGTTTACAATAAGATCTGTTTTAGTTTGGGATTAAAAATCTCGTACATAGACGACATTAATTCTCTACAATTTATTTCGGAAGCTTATAAAATAAATCATAATATAACACTCATATTTTATCACCATCATCATCATCATTGTCATCATCATCATCATCATCATCATCATCATCATCATCATCATCATCATCATCCATAAAAGTGTTCTCATAAAAAGAGAACTATTTTATGAAAACATGTCACATAAAATCGGTCCCCCATTTTGCTATCCATCTTGTGTAAAGAACTTAGATATAGGGAGATAGTTATATGCTATTTATTTCATCACGAATTCTATAGGGGCTATTGCGGAAGAGTAAATTATCTCATATAAAAATCAACAATTTTAATGTTTTATTGAGTGAATGTGATGTCACTGTCGTGTCTATTTACACGAAGACACATATATGAATAATCGGTCAGAGGGAAACGGCTGCGACTACGTAATTTAAATCTCCTATAAACATATGAAAAGGAGTGTCAATATCTGCTTAGTTAACTGTATTTCCTAGCATTTTATCTAGGTAAACATAGGAAGCAAAGAATGATAACAACAACGAATTAGCTACATTTATGGGTTTTATGTTTAACGGCAGTTTACATTAGATTACACAGGACGACTGAATAGTGTATAGTAGACGACAAGGGAACGTTAGTTCCCTCGGATAAGGCAGCAGCTGTTACCATGTCTATCAAACTCTTATTTCTATCTATTTCCTATAATTTTAAATTTAATTTATTCCTTTTAAATAGATGTATGTCGAAACACTCAATATTCGTATACATATTTCTGCTTTCATTAAAAATGCCTCAGCTTCGCAGGATTTGTAATAAGACCGAAATATGTCTGGGGCTGTCTGAGGAACAAATTAGACAATATATCTCGTAGTCTCCCTACTTGAGTGAATTTCTGATTACGTGGTAGCTTGCTGTTTGGAATTGATTACGTTGTCTTCTATATATTTCCTAATTACAATATATTTCGTACACTAAATTCCGCATTGAAACAAGTATCTATATTCGATGTGATACTGTAATTAGTCTGAAGAGAATTTCAGTGAAATTCTTGCAAAATACGCATTTTGAAGTGATGGACAACCATTTGATTCCAGAATTGTAGAACTAGCAAACTGGAACAGAAACTTAGGAGAGATATACTCTGTATTCATAAAAAAGATTAAGCATGGGTGTGTTGCCCATAAATTTAGAAATGATGATTATATTAACATGGAATGAAGACTGTGCGCACCATACCAAGACAATCACGATCGTTACATTTTGCAATCCGCGAGTTAAAGAAATCTACTAAATATCGAATAAATAAACGGGCGAGTGAAATTTTTAGCCTCACTCACAACATACAACAACAAATTTAATCATGGTAGCACCTACCGAGACATAATGTTGCTGCTTTAAAAACTGCTTGGGACTGTCTGTCATGTCACACGGAAAATAGACTGCCTTGGACATAAATAAACAACAATTCTGCTATTCAATCCATTCATCCGTTCAACCATGCACACACACACTCAAACACACACACACGCATCAGCATCAACGGCCAATCCCAAGAAATTGAACACCTCACATGCTATGGAAGAATCCTGTCAAAGACCCCCACGTGTAGAAAGAACGTGGAGAACCGGATTGGAGAAGCCCACTCCTCTTTCGGCAAATTCAGCCAACGTGTATTCTTCAATCACGCACTGACTATCCAAACAAACATCATGGTCTTCAGTGCCATTGCCCTGCAAACTCTACTCTGCGCGTATGAGATTTGGACGTTGTACCGCCGTAACTTCAAGCGCCTTGAATGCTTCCAGCAAACCAAGCTACGACAGATCCTCAACATACAATGCGAAGATCACCTTACTAATAACGAGGTTCTTCGCCGCGCCTCGCTACCAAGTGTCGAAGCTACCATTTTCCCCCATCGTCTCCACTGGGCAGGTGATGTCCAGCGTATGGCGCCCTCTCGTCTTCCGAGGTTCATGCTCTACGGAGAACTTGCAATCGGAACAAGACCCAGAGAAGGTCCGAAATACCGTTTTAAAGATCAGTTCAAACGGACCTTGGCTCAAACTAACGTCCAGCCATCCTCATGAGAACAGATTGACATTGATTGGACAGCCTGGAGGATTGCTATCGGCAATGGTGCCAGCTCCTTCGAGTAGAATAGACAACAGAACGAGGAAGGAAAACGCAGGAGAGGAAAGGAGCGTCTTCAACATCCTCCACCTGCACCAACCATCCCGTGCGAATTCTTCCCACGAATCTTTCACCACCGAATTGGACTCCAAAGTCACATTCGGCACAAACATCAGCTGTGGAGACTGGAGGGAAACTGACGAACCCAATGCTCGGATATGAGCTGGAGCCGACAATATGTATACATATATACAAGTGTGTGTGTGTGTGTGTGTGTGTGTGTGTGTGTGTGTGTGTGTGCGTGTGTGAGTGCGCGCGTGGTACATGGCTCACTGGTTGGAGCGTCGGACCCACAATCATGAGGTAGTGAGTTCGATTTTGGGACTGGGTTGTGTGTTGTATTCTTGAGAAAGACACTTTGCATTTTCCATGGTTAGCATCTGTGGCGTTGAGAAGGGAAACTGGTATGCATGGGCGACAGCTGGTGTTTCATAAAACCTTGCCAGGACTTGTGCCTCAGAAAGTTACTTTCTAAGTGCAATCCCATGGTCATTCATGACCGAAGGGTTTCTTTATATGCATAAATAAGCACGTATGTAGACAAATACACATGTACGTCTATATAGGTATGAGGAGTGACAAGGCTCCTAATTCGAACGCAGTAGATGGGGAGCTGTTTTTCTTTGGGAATTCATTCTCTGATTGGGAGATATAAACAGACCTGTATGATAGACACATCTTCACAGAGCAAGTAGTGATGACGTAACGTCAGTCGAAAACAGAATTGTACCTGCTCTCCAGAACCGCTAAACCAATCATACTGATTGAAAATGTAACGCTCTGGTTGAGCAGATTCATGATTTCTGAGCAGTTAATGAAATCTAGGGCTCACTCGATAAATCATCTTTGAAGTTATTTCACGCAATTGCATCATATAAAGAGGCTGATTGCAACAGCTTTCCAGCTAGAACGGTGCGCTGTTTCCGGCAAAATGTTCTCAGACAACTGAAAAGATAGGCATAGCAGCTGAGACACGCTCAAATTGACTCTAGTTGACAAGAGACCTTCGGTTGAACCCTTCCACAGGCGAAAACTAATTCACTCTTCGCTGCTCCACTCAGGAAAAGCATAGAGGCTAAGATGCGAAACACTTGTGACACTGAAATATGACACAGAAGAGTTTCTGACATTGTGATGTATTTAGAAGAGCTTGCAATATCTCTGAGCAGAACATATAGTGTTTTGCGTGGGACAAAGCATATCCGATGCTTATTTTTCCTATCTATCTATCTATCTATCTATCTATCTATCTATCTATCTATCTATCTATCTATCAACCGATATATATATATATATATATATATATATATATATATATATATATATATATATATATATATATATATATATGTATATATATATACTTCATATTTATTCATGATTCCACTTCTATAAATTTATACATACACGTGTATATATGTGCATTTGTATAAATACATGAATGTTTTATGCGTTCATATAGAGATATTCTGTCACAATTACTTCTATATTTATTACCATATTTAATGTAATTTTTTCCGTATGAATATGTGTTAATATCAAATATTACGAAGTGCTGACAATGAATATATGAGAGAAATACTCGTATTTTCACCTCATGCAAACCTAACACTCGAGAAGTTATATCTTTTAATGTTTTATATATTCCTTTCTGTTTTCGTTTCTTTTTGCAATGAAATGTTGACATCTCACAAGAAGTATGTGTTTATAATTTAGATACCCTCACATCTCTAAATGTCATATCTCTAAATCCGAACATAATTTCTGAATATATGGCTTCTAACAATAATATTCTTTAGCTTATTTTTATTTTTTGTTTTTTTAAGTTTCTTTATGATAAATAAGGAATTTGATTCATATGTTATTTGGAAAATCTATTGATTACGATGAATTCTATAGAAATAGTTTTTTTCGAATGCGTTAATTGTTCAATATGTTCTAAAGATATTTTCTGCTATAAACGCTGGGAGAGATTTTTCACTTGATTTAAGTTATCTGAAATTTAAAGGATAAATTTCTGCAAATTAATTTATATTATTTGAAATCTTATTTAAGTATATTTTCTTTAACCTGCTATACGCTTGTATTACTCTCTTATGTACAAAGCGTTGTTTTAGTTATAATATTGAACTGAATTCAGACATCAAAAGGGATTTTAAAAGTGTTTAAAATATCTGATATTCACCAAATTAGGTTCCAAGAGCATACCTGTAAAACTTCAAAGTTATCCTAATGAAAATACAACATTGTCCCGGTTTTAAAAAATCTGAAACATCATTTCTGAATGTATTAGTCACATAGGCATAGTCCTTAGTCTGTTGATGACCTGGTCAACGCCTAGAAGAAAGAGATGTATTTTCAGGTTGAGAACGCAATATGGTCACATACATTTGCTCACTCATGGCCATTTGAACTATTAGAAATGCCAAACATAGCAAATTCTATCATCATAAAAAAGAAAAAAAAATCGGATTAGATAATGTGTTCTGAGAAAAAGAAATAGTTTGCAAAGGAAGGGCGATACATGCTTTCAATGACTAAATATATAGTCGTGTTTTGTTACACTAATCATAAGAAATCAGTAAAGTAGTGAATGGCTCATCCTAAATATAATAGTAATGAGGTTGTTGCGTATGAATGTCTGTCATATAATATAGTATTTGAGAGTATATAATTATATTTCAATATATACTTGAATGGGAAGATTTATTTTTAATAAATATGATATTTTGGACAAAATAACTTACAGTAACATATTTCTTAGCTCCATATCTTATATTTGGATGGTAGTTCTCCGGATGGTAGTTCTCTGTTATTTATTTTCATACTTGCATATCTTATATTCATATTCCACCTACATCTGGCGTGAATCCTTGAAAAGCAAATTTCCAAATTTAGAGCTAGTTCGCAGAATACCCCTGAAATATTGAAGCAATCCTAACATTCACATTATTTACATTATTTATTTTTGACGGATATTTAACCTCATCGTCATTCTTGTTAACACAACGTTTCGGCTGCTATACCTTGGATGTTGTTGTTGTTATTATTATTATTATTATTATTATTATTATTATTATTATTATTATTATTATTCAGGTCACTGCCTGGAATCGAACTCGGAATCTTAGGGTTAGTAGACCACGTCCTTAACCACTACGCCATATGCATATATTTTTGCTTCACATCCAGTTAGATAACCTTTTGTAAATGTTACTATCACAAATGGAAACCCGTAACCAAAGACGTCACTATCCACATAATTTCAGGCGAAACGAACCGCAAAATTTTAGAAACATTCCTACAATAATTTTCTATTAATTGAACCAATTAAATTTCTTGTTTTTGTCTGTATTTCTCTGCATGTGTTTTATGTGAAACGCTTTATTGATTTCTTTACACTAATAATCTATAAAGAGAAATCACTGAAGGAATTTGAATATTTTTTCACCGAGAATATCAAATAGTCTAAGCTAGGGAAAAAATAAATAGAATATTTAGTCAAATATATTTTGCTCTGTCTGTAGGTTACTCAGAGTATATGTAAGTATGAATACCTACAACACACACACACACACACACACACACACACACACACACACATACACACACACACACACACACACACACACACCTCTATATGCTTACAATCATGTCCATGTAGTAATAAGTTTCAAATGTTGACGCAAGGTGAGCAATTTCTGGAGAGACACATTGCTCCCAGTACTCTGTTGGTACTTATTTTGTCGATTCCGAAAGGATGGAAGGTGAAGTGGACCCCGGAGAAAATTGAATTCTGAACGTAAAGCTGGGCAAAGTAATGCTAACCGTTTCACCCGGCGTGCTAACGATTCTGCCAGCATGCCGCCTTATGGATATATATATATATATATATATATATATATATATATATATATATATATATATATATATATATATATATATATATATATATATATATATATATATATATATATATATATATATATATATATATATATATATATATATATATATATATATATATATATATATATATATATATATATATATATATATATATATATATATATATATATATATATATATATATATATATATATATATATATATATATATATATATATATATATATATATATATATATATATATATATATATATATATATATATATATATATATATATATATATATATATATATATATATATATTTGAAGATTGATTCATAGTTGATTTTCCGAATATCAAGCGACATTTTACTATCGTTTGTGCAAAGTAATCGCAAATGTTTGCACGACATGTAAACACCAACAGAAATTGCAGAGATGCTATATAAATATAATTCTTTATTTCATTTATTATCATCAATTTCATTGTCAAACAAATTTTCATTATTAATACAAATTTCAATTTCCTAGAAATGACACTCATCATTGCAAATATGATATATAAGGAACGTGTGTACAACAAAACCGTTAATGAACTGAATACCTTTCTTCCGGTGCATTTGTGTGTGTGTCAGTGTGTGTGCGTCAGTGTGTGTATGTGTGTGTTTGTGTTTGTGCTTGTGAGTATAGGATATATGTATGTATATATATATATATATATATATATATATATATATATATATATATATATATAAATACATATGTATATATTTAGGCATATATTTGTATATATATATGCATATATATATATGTATATATGTACACATATTTGTGTGTGTATATATATATATATATATATATATATATATATATATATATATTTGGTATGTACATGTGTGTTTTTGTGTATACACAGAAGAAGACAGAAAGCGAGAGAGAGCGAACTTATGCAAGTGTGTATTCGTTTGATCCATACCGTGTCTTCGATGTGTCGCTACCTTTAATTTCCCGTTTATAGTTTCACTGTGCTAAAAGGGAAACTCAGGATCGCTACGCAGCTCACCTTTCGATTCAAACAAATGTAATAAACTGTACAATTTGCATTGAAATTTTTTTCCGATTTATAAATTCGTGCTCATGCAAACAAACACACACAATAAACGTTTGCATACATACACATACACTTATTTTTGCCGTTTCGTATTGTGCGACATACAGTCTGTCCCTAGCAATTTCTTCCATTATGGTATAACTGTTTTCATACGTGGAGAAAATTCCAACTCCTTGTCCAGCCTTTCTCCTTATTGAAGGAAGGACCGCTTTGAGCGGTCTCCGACGACAAGAAATTGTGGAATAGGAAAGACAAACTATGAGCAATGTATATGTGTTTGTGTGAGTGTGTATGTTTGTATTGACGAGAAAAGATAAAAGAAAGCAAGTGGATTTAATGTTTTCCGTCAGTTATTGATTTCTATTTGTAACAGTTTCATTCAGTTCAGTATTTTCTTTAATAAAAGCTCAAAGGTCATCAACACTTCATTATTTTGTTCACTATAACCTTCAGCTATTGCATCACACATTTCAATAAACCATACTTGTCAATACTGAATTTACACGACCAATACAAATATTCATCGTTTTTCTTTGCAACCGTCTCAATGATTGCTCTAAATAATAACATTCTTTAATGCTTTCCGGCAACAAATATTGACAGTCAATAAAAAAATTAAATCGTTAACGAAGAAGTAAATATTTTTTAGAACTTTATTGCAGTGTCTTTGCTTTTCCTATAATATATTTGGCTGCACGTTACATGAAAATAATTTTTTGTAATAGAGAGAGAAAGTAGGGCGGGCGAGACTGCACAAGAGAGAGGGGGAGAGAGCGAGACAGAATTGTTTAATACAATATATACGTTTGGAATGGAGACACACTGAAGGTTTAAGGGTGAAACTATTGCACCATTTTAACAATCCTGAAAATATTTCCATAGGAGCAACAATGAAGAACATGCGTTTCTCTGTCTGGTACAAACGCATTGTCTATTAAGATGTTAAATGTTACAGAATCAAGATTTTGTCAGTCACATTGATAAACTCAATTAATTGGAGTTTTTACCTTAGTGTATTAGATATGTGAGATTTACCTTGTATTTAATATATATAAGAGTCCCTTGCGATACTTTCTCTTCATCCTATTGATGATATTCTTATAGATGCACCACGTCTTAATAATGTACGAGATGGTAGTGACAGGAACAACCTTCACTGAAAATTTTCTCAATTAAGACTAACGTGCCATTCCACAACAATAACAACTTAATCTTCATAAATTTTAAATCTATTTCTCATCACATTGATAATAAAATATAGATATATATATAGAGAGAGACAATTCTCTATACAATAATGGATTGGAAAAATCGTTAAAACAATGTAAGAAGTTCCTTGCAGAATTTAGTTACGGCTCTCTAAATAACAGCATTATCAAGATATCGCATTTTAAAATGATTTAAAGATCGAGTAATTGCTTTTGTTGAATAATCTTAGGTCAACCCTAATCGAGCAGGCCTTCGCACAAGAGTATTCCAACTATGGTCATACGATTTCTTTCCTGTAATCAAGAAGCAGTGGAACAATTTTTAATGCGAGCAGATTTTCCAGACGCTAGCTTTTTACATGATTCTAGCTGAATTGATATCTAGGGACTCACTCTCGTCCAAGTTTGAGAAAACATGGTTTTTGTACAAATAGTAGGATATAAAAACAGACAATTATAAAAATCGTTATTGTCGGATCAATATTCTGCTGGAATTTTTCAGGTTCATTCCGTTCGAAGTTTAAAACTTGCCGAGGTTAAACTTTGATCATGATCGATAAAACAACGTATCATGGAACTAGTAGTATAGTTGCTATCTTTCTACCCTCTTTGAATCGGTAGAGCTACACGTCCAGAATGGTGTTGGGGTAATGTAGTCACTTTGTTTTTTGCAGAATAAGGTATATCATGATGATTAACTTACCATTTGAGGGAAATTTAGTTGTTTTTTTTTTAAGCTGGTATAGCAACCAATCAGTGGTTCTGTTGTTGAATTTATACAATTGCCGTTTAACCCATTATATATGTGCGTAAATGTCGATAAGTGATCTGTGTTAATGAACGTCATGCTTTGAAATCCTACACTTACTACTACAACGATCTAGTTTGGCATGCCACCGAGGTTTTTGTTATGTCTCTGGTAAACACGTCACACATTTGCGGTTCACATCGCACACATACTCAAATGCATTATTGATTTTGCTTCCATAAAGGTGAAGAAATATCTAGATCATCATATATGCATTTACAATTACTAATGGCTAATGTAGAATATTTCTGTTACGCTTGAAGTGGTACATATTCGAATGTTCCCATGTCAATGAATGAATTAATTCGAATCTAGTGAATATTCCCTTATCAAAGGAACTCTTTCAACTTCCTAGCAACCATTTATGAATTGTGTATCATAACCCTCTTACCATTTAACAAAACCACTAGACGAGTATTTAGCTACCATTTTAGATCAAACATATTTACTTCATTCAAATATTACATCAGAGAGGAATATTTCAATATGGATTCTGGAATGAGTATGTGGGTGCGTGTGTGTGTGTGCATGTTCACACATACACACACATATATATATATATATATATATATATATATATATATATATATATATATACTGGTTTATGAAAATATCAACGTGTATATGCCTGTTGGCGTGTGGGTATGTGTGTGGGGGCGCGTGTGCTTATGTATAAACTTCATATATGTATTCTTCTAGTCACTGGATTGCAGCTGATTCAGTTCTTTAGTGTGGCATGGATTAAAACTTTCTTACTGAATAGATAATTATGCGTATAAACCTAGACTCACTTATACACACAGATGTTCACACACACACATACACACACACACACACACACACACACACATACATACACACACACACACACACACATACACACAGACGTACACAGACTGTCTGTAGCACAGTGACATTGAATTTGAATTATTGATTTCTTTCTAAAGAGTAAAATCAATTGATGAAAAGAAATTTCGCCATATTAATCAACAATAATATTGTAGCTATAATTTTACGCTCCCTAATTATTAATCAGCGTGTGTTTAGTAGTTGTTAATGCAATATTTGTAATAACTGTTTATTGCTGGAAATGTGCCAATGCCTCCTTAATAGGCTTTTCAACAACATTAGCTTCATAATATCTAATCAATGCTAAATTACTGACTACATAGACTTACAAATCAGAAAATTATGAAGTGAACCTTAACTGTAAATCGACAAATACTCTTTGGACACTTTCTTATCCTTACTCTCCTCTTTTTCCGTATATATGGAACAGTAATGATGTAGTATACGAAATACAATCAAGCACATCTATAATAGGAGCGTTTTCATTCTCTGGAAATTTCCCTACAAGTAGAATCAAGAATTCAAAATAATTATGTTTTTACGTTCTCTCGCCAGAAATGTTCCGGATATTTATAGCATTGAAGACTAAATATGAATTGCTTCTATATATATTCCTAATTTTTCTCGTTTGGATAGTCAAATATTATTTATGACATGCAAAATTAAACAATATATGAAATACGTTTAATATCATGGAGGTTATAAAAAACGTATAAAATCTTGGCGGCTCCAGATTCAAATTGTCCTACTGTAATAAAGAGCCAACGTAGAATCATATACTACTAATAGATATATCTTTTGTGGTCATTTTCTCTGCAACATTTGACAGAATGTCTATCGGTCGTAACAAGAATAGCTCCAACGATCACATATTACTTGATTCCTTTCTTCCTGTATCCCAAACTTTTGTCACTCTGCGTTAAGCAAATTGGTCTCCTGGAAACGGAGAGTTTTTATATTTTCGCAAAACAAATCATGTTGCCATTATTACATTTGTAACTGCACATATATATATATATATATATATATATATATGTATATATATATATATATATATATATATATATATATATATATATATATATATATATATATATATATATACATACATACACACACACACACACACACACACACACACACACACACACACATATATATATATAAGTACATACAGAATGTTTATTCATGTGTACACGCACTCAGACATACATATTAAAATACTTATAAGTAAATACATGTTCACAAATACTCATTTGCATTAATTGATTAGGCTTGCCGTTATTTTTTAATACTGTATATGTTTCTCACTCATGTGACACACCGTTTTTCTTCTGTTTTCCATTTGTCAGCATGGCTTATATAATATCCGTCTTCATTCGGGGTAGAACTAATTAATAATTATCTCAAACAAAAAAAAAAGGACATAATTCAATACATTGTAATGAATACTATATTAACGATACGAAAATGATAAATTTGTGAGCCAGGAATTAAAAGAGAGAAGGTGCTTATCACCTATTATAAACTGTATCTGACCATTCGTTTGAAATGGAACTTAGCTCCGTAGTAGGATAATTGAAGACATTTCTATGGTACAACAGATGAACGTCTCATTCTCAGCAAGCAATTTTATTCTTGTTTCTATATATATATATATATATATATTCAATACAATGAAATGTCGCATTGTAATTTTCTACTAGATAGTTTGGTCGACTATATTTTACCGGGTTAAATACAATATGGTCTGTATTTCTTTGTGTGTGTGTGTGTGTGTGTGTGTGTGTGTGTGTGTGTGTGTGTGTGTGTGTGTGCATGTGTGTGCCTGTGTGCGTGCGTGTGTTTGTGTGGGTACGTATGTATATATGTATATACTTATGCATATTTGTATTTCTGTCTCTCTCTCTCTCTATATATATATATACATATATATACATATATATATATATATATATATATATATATATATATATATATATATATATATATATATATATATATATATATATATATTTATATATATATATATATATACATATATATACATATACATGTATACACATATACATATATATATATATACATATATATATACACAAAAGAAATAATTGAGATTCAGTTGAATTAGGTACTTAAGTAGAAGCACCAAGTCATTGAGGTATTGTCCGTACAACTTAAAGTAAGCTGAATAAAATCAAAATAAGCAACAGGATATCAAGAAGTCATGCATTACGACCGTATCAAGCGGCTCCATAGCAATGATTTGCATTGTTCAATTAAATGGAGCCGCTTGAAACGGTCGTACTGCATTACCTCTTGATATTGTGTTGCTTATATATATATATATATATATATATATATATATATATATATAAGAGAAAATTTTATTTTTTTTCTTCTCAAAATGCTTGCTTATTATTCTTAGACTTTGTGATACATCATATTTGTTTCAATGTTACGAATTTCTAACAAACATGCCGATAGTGAAACGAGTGAGATACATGGCTTAACTGAGCGTCAACAATCGAAACTACTGATAAGATAGCAACTTCTGTTTCAATTAGAAGACTGTTTGTGCCAAGTTCCTTTCGTGTTACACCCTGCAGTTTGAAAGAAAATAAAGAAGTCAATGATATACGTAGTCGATATGTTCACAGGTCACTTCGAAATTTTCATCGTATTGCTAAAGGTGGAATTCACGCTGAAATGCTTGATACTTTTAATTAATGTTGATCAATTTAGTTGACAGGATTGCCCCCGTCTCACCTCCTTTTTTAACCACAATTATTCATTAAATTATTTTTTCCCGCTTATATTAATTAATTCCGCTATATTAATTAACATCTCTTGCTTCAGCACATTAATTGTATTAGAGCACATCTTTCTATGTTTTCTATGACGAAATGTTCTGTATAAATTCCTAAATATTTCATAATCATGGTCGACGCAAGCATTTATATAAAACCAGGGGGTTAGTGTTGATAATATCTATACGAGCCTCTAGGCTTGAATGATCCACCCGCTAGTCAGCCACAATTACAAACTGCATACAAAACTCAACAGCTTCTATGCGGTTGCATTCCTGTTAGATATAGCTGACGATTCAACGTGGAACATAATTGACCATCTTACAATGTAAAGGATTTGCTCATAAGTGGGGGCCGAAATGTAATGATAATAACACAATATATACCAAATTGCTATAATAACATATGTTTATCATTTATCTTTTACTTGTTTTTGATATTGCACTGTGACTCTGCTGGGGCACCATCTCGAAGTGATTTAGTTGAACACATCGACCAGAGAATAAATTTTAAAGTCTAGTGCTTCTTATATCTGAGGCCGTAAGGACAGACGCTCCTGCTGTGGAGCGGTAGTGCGGAACAAACAAACACACGCGCACGCGTACACATACGACGTGCTTCTCTCAGTTTCCGTTCAGCAAATCCATTCACAAGGCTTGGTCGGCCTGGCGAGTTACACAAGACACTTTCCTAAGGTGCCACGCAGTAGAACGAAAGCCGGAATCATGTGGTTGGGAAGCAGCTGTTACGCTTGAGAAATATCTTCTCGTAATATTGTTTCCTTTCAAAGATATTGTGTTATTCCACTGATACCTTAAAATTGGCAATAGGATGCACATTCACCGTGACGTTCATGCGTTGAGTTAAATGCCATGTAGTAACTGTGCAGTCTTCTGTACTTTGAGATCAAATCCCTCGACCCCAGCTTTAGCCGGTAGCCTATTGGGTCGTTGCAATAAAACGGCAATCCAGGATCCTTATAATAAAAAGGTAATCCAGAGAATCTTCACTGTATTTCTAACGGATGCTGGCGCCTTGATTTTAGGGGTGGCAAACTTAATCTATTCTGGCTCACGTAAACGACCCTACCTGTATTCTCGATTCTATTTCTTCACTTCACTTTCTTAAATGTACTCGCGCCAGGTGTCCGGTTTCAGAATAAACTCCATCCTTTTTACCACTAAATCCGAGATTTGAAAAACGTCCCTTGTCAGCATTATTCCCACTTTCACAAAAGATTAGAACAAATACACTCGTGGTGCGAAACACAATAAAGTTATATCAATAAAATTAATGAAAGTAACTATAACAAAAATAACTCAGAATGGTGACAAGGTAACTTTATTGCTATCCATCTTATTTGTACAATGGAAACCACACACAAATAGTAAGAAAAGAATTTCTGTATATCTCAACATTTAAAAAAAACATGCTTGTTTCAAAATGTTCTTTCTATCACTTTGCTCCTAATCTCTCGCACACATACGCTCATATATCATATATATATATATATATGGTGTATATGCATACTGATTTTTATGTATATGTACATCTATGGAAATACAGGCATATACATGAATGTACACATCTATCTATCTATCTATCTATCTATCTATCTATCTATCTATCTATCTATCTATCTATCTATCTATCTATTTCTATATATATATTGGTTAAACACTTAAGCTTACGAAAGTACATGACATCACTGGCAGATTGAACAGTGAACATCATGCTATCAATCTATATATTTCTATGTGCCCAAAGACAGATGTGTGGGCTTTTGCCTATATGCTGTTTATTGGTATGTGCCTGCATGTGTGTCTGAGTAATCTTGTGAGTTTGTGCATGTAAGTGCAGAGTTGACGTGCTTCTCTATGCCTTAGCGTGTATATCAGTGCTAAGTGGAAGTCTCTGGTGTGTCCTGATGTCTACATGAGTATATCTGTGTATGAGCGTGTGTATGTATAACTATGTGAGTGTATAAGTGCTATTTCCTGCAGACATGTGAGACTATGGGTGTTAATGTACATTTGGATTTGCATTTCCGGTGGTGTGGGTGTGATGGGGCGCGTGCGCGCGCCAGTGATCTGTGAGCATTACGTGAGGGTGTTAGTGTGTTTGTGTGAGGTTGTCTGTTGCTGTATCTGTGTGAGTGCGTGAGCTCTATGGAGGCATTGTTGATGCGATCTATGTTTGTGTCTGGGTGGGTGAATCTTTGTGCCCTAAGGTGTGTATACGTGTGTGTGAGTACGGTTCTGCATGTGTGTATAGCTGTGGCGGTGTGTGATAGACTGACATACATAGATGTGGTGCTGTGTACTGGCATATGCACAAGTGTATAGTTATTAATCTGTGCGTCTGTACGTCTTTGCATTGATTTAAACCTTAGAATGTTCGCGTCTGTTTGTTTGTGGGTCTATGTAACGGTTAAAATCCCTTAATACCGTAAATTTCCCTGCTTAAAACATTATTGTCCCACCTGAAGTGTGTTCTATGCATTGTAAGTTGCATCTGGTGTTATTGCATTGTTCCAAGGACACAAGAGAGCAGTCCATCTCGAAAATGAAATAATAGTTGTGGTAATATAATTTTTTTGTTGGTTCACTCCGTCTCCTCTTTTTGTCTTTAATATATATATATATATATATATATATATATATATATATATATATATATATATATATATATATATATGTATGTATGTATGTGTGTATATGTATATATATATATATACATATGTATATGAATAAATGTGTGTGTATGTATGTGTGCATGTATACGTATAATCTATACGTCATATATGTATACGTATGTACATATATGTAGTCATATATATTTCTGTGTATGCATATACATATAAACACACACACACACACACACACACACACACACACACACACATATATATATATATATATATATATATATATATATATATATATATATATATATATATATTTGCATATATGAAAGTATATCTGCAGGGTATCTACACTTCATGTCAGGAAATGTTAAACAAAGTAGTTAAAGTCAATGTAGAATTGTTAAGGATTCTTGGAAGATTATGTGTTTGACTAACAGTGTAACTTGTTAATAGAAAGAACAAACAAATCTTTATAATATCATAGAAAGATCTTCTATATACGTGTGTGTTCTTTGAGAGTTATATTCAGAATTTAAGACAATGCAAAAAACTTATTCTGCTTTCATGCAGATACCGCTGAAATATATAATGCTTCATATTCCTGGAATTATGTTGTCCGTTCTCTTATGCTCTGTATCGTGTTTAAGTATTTAGATAAAGCAGTAGTTTGCATTGCAATATGAATTTAAAATGTGATAGCTCATCAATCTTCTCTAAAAAGTAATATAGTTTCAATTTTTCTAAAGATATATCTATATGTCTAACAGCAGTAACAAAATAATCTTCAAAATCCTTACAATATCGTTTATGTCAACGATAACCAACGGCGTTAAATAGTAATTTATCTTGTCAATTATTGTCGAATGCCAAATAAAGACAGACATTTCTTTTCATGTCTAAAGGGGCAAAATTGAATATTGTGGTGAAAATGTACTCATAGCAGAATTATATGAATTTGGAACTAATATGTTCTTTTTATCATGATAAATTGCAAAAACATCTCAGTCTACGGTACGTTGTTTATATATGTCATCTTTTAAAGTGCACACTGCACAGTCAAATAAAAAGTATATCTGAATTAATTTGTCATGTTGGTTACGTCTCATACAACTCAATCGAATCGCAAATCGTACACGAAAAGTGCATCATATTTCCATAACGTGGTAAACTACATGAAACAAGAGTGTACATAAAGGCAGTGCCAAAATAAATATATATCTATGTATATGTTTGTGTTTGTGCGTGTGTGTGTGTGTGTGTGTGTGTGTGTGTGTGTGTGTGTGAGAGAGAGAGAGAGAGAGAGAGAGAGGGAGAGAGGGAGAGAGAGAGAGAGAACGAGATGGAAAGAGAGAAAGAGAGACAGAATTATGTGAAATTATATTTATAAAAAATGCTAAGCGTCCTGTAAACTTTGCTTACATGTAACATATTTTGAAGCTAATTAAACATAATAATAGATTAAATGTACGTTTTGAAAATTTTAGGAGAACAAAAGCATATTTAGAAACGATTACTTTCTAATTAGGCGACTGCAAATTGTTATTTGATGTAGTATTGTGAGTTCAAAAAAATGATTAAAAACGGCAATAATATAAATACGTTTCTATTCCGTTTTTATTCACTTTATTTTATAAAGAGAATATTGTGGATATAAATGACATTTTCTTATATAAAAATATCATTCTTTTATACATGAGCATAAACATTTATTCTTGTGTTTCTGTATAGCTATATATTTTAAATAATCCAGGGCACATTTTTTTCATACCATGAAAAACAATTCAACTCTACGATAAAATGTTTAACAAAAACACACATAGTATATATATATATATATATATATATATATATATATATATATATATATATATATATACATGCATTTCATAACACATAAATATATACATATATACACACACACACACACACACACACACTCACACACACACACACACACACACATATATATATATATATATATATATATATATATATATATATATATATATATATACATATAAAAGTCTACATTAAAAACTGTATGTTCAAAGAAAGATTCTTCAGAGAAAGAACTCCAATTGTATTATGCAGTTAATCTATCTACAGCTCGTATGGGTGTATTATAAAATGAAACCGTCATACGTCAGAATTCAGTTTCATTTATCATTTACATGAAAGCAATAAATAATCTGTTGATTTTGATATAGATCAAAATACGAAGCTAATGAAGATTACAGAGATAACACAATGTAGTAACTGACATTTAGATATCTATGTCTGAGAATATTCAGCAGATGATAATAAATAAAATAGGTGATGTATCATAATAAATATCCAGGTTCGTACAATCATAACAATTATATTCCAAATTGTTGAGAAACAATGTCAGATAATATACTTTATAGAAGCACGAATTGAGTTATGAAAGATGTGAAGATTTGAAGTATACAGAAATCGTGTGTAATTACAAACTACAACAGAAGTTTAGTAATAAATGAATATATATATAAACATTCCGGTTTGCCACCTGTAACTGAGCATGTGATATATATGTTTGTGTATAATTATATATATATATATATATATATATATATATATATATATATATATATATATATATATATATATATATATATATATATATATGTATATATGTATGTCATACATATAAATAAATAAAAATATTATATATATGTATGATATATATATAAGTACATACATGCATATAGCCACACACGCGCGCACACGCACACACACGTGCATGCACACATACACACATACGCACGCACACACATATGTATATTCAGTTAATACATTAGGAGCAACGCTAAAGTATGCATATTAACAATGTCATATGCTTAACCTACATTTGTCGTTTACTCGTCAGAAGCTAGGGTTTTTTTCGTCTGTGAAAAATAACTTCAGAATACATATAGGGTTAGAAACGTCGTTAAACTTCAGATGGAGGGGTAAACGAAATCAACCCAGAAGTAATCACATGAGCGTCGAATACTTATTTCACCGTGGATGTGGCTTATCAATGTTGTGTAATCGTGTTACCTCCGAAACGAAATCGAATTCGCAAGACTGGAATATATACAGATAATCTATAAACTACTTGCACAAAACTGTTGCTTTGTAATGGTGATACTTGAGTAGATTAGATACAAATTATGCTATAGAAGTTACTCTATACTGTACATATTATTAATAATTTATACGTAACGTACACTTGTTCCTTAAATATCAGATTAAAACCGCTTGGCACAGATTGACCTTAACCTCTGCTGTGCATGCACGCGAAGTTTAAACGTTCCAGCTCACTTTGCTGTTTACAGCACTGCTTGGAAGGAAAGTGTGTAGCGTGTGATCATCGCATTGACCATGACAGAGAACATTATCGTGGCTATAGCTGCTCAGAGACCTACGCACAGATGTAGGAAGTGTATGGAAGGGATTGTATGAGTCGCACACAAGTGTACGAATGGTTGAGACGGTTCCAAGATGGCCGAAAAATGTCGATATTGACGAATGTTCTGGAAAACCCGCTACCAGCAGAGCTGAGAAAAATTTCCCAGTTGTGGGTGCAACTGTGAGAGGGGAAATCGTTGAATTACCATCCATGAGTTATTAGAGGATGTGCAAATTGGTTACGGTTCTGTTGAATCCATTATCACTGAAGACTTGGGTATGAGACGCATGTCCGCCGAGTTTGTGCCTAAACTGCTTTCAGCTGACCAAAAAGTCATTGCACATGTTTTCTTTGATTGTGTTGAGAATGATGCAAATGTTTTGAAAACCTTGCGTAGGCTTCTGAGCAATTATCGCCAAGCTTTTGGCAGAATTTGATGCAGATTTTCTGTTCAACATTCTCTGTCATGTTCAATGCGATGATCACATGCTGCACGCCATCTTCCAAGCCCTGCTGTAAACAGCACAGGTGAGCTAGAACGTTAAAAGAACAGTCCGGATACTTATTGATCAGCCCATGTATGTGTGTGTATATGTATGCATGTGTATCTCTCCCTATGTCTCTCTCTCTCTCTCCATCTCTCTCTCTCCATCTCTCTCTCCATCTCTCTCTCTCCATCTCTCTCTCTCCATCTCTCTCTCCATCTCTCTCTTTCCATCTCTCTCTCTCCATCTCTCTCTCTCTCTCTCTATATATATATATATATATATATATATGCATACATATATGATATATATATATATTTATATACATACACATGCACACGTATATGTATGTATTTACGTTTGGAGAGAGAAAGAGGGGGAGAAGAGAGAGAGGGGGAGAAGAGAGAGAGGGGAGAAGAGAGAGAGAGGGGGAGACGAGAGAGAGAGGGGGAGATAGAGAGGGAGGGAGGGAGAGAGAGAGTGGGAGAAGAGAGAGAGAAAGAGAGAGAGAGAAAAAAGAGAGAGAGAAAAAGAGAGAGAGAGAAAAAAGAGAGAGAGAGAAAAAAAGAGAGAGAGGGATGGAGGGAGGGAGAGAGAGAGAGACAGAGAGAGAGAGAGTCAGAGAGAGAGAGACAGAGAGAGAGCAAGAGTTGTCACTGTTTCACAGTATCTCGGAATTCTCATTCTGCGATTTTCATATCTATCTCCAAGAAATTCCTGAGGATCCTGGAAATTATGTTCTAATTAATATTTAAACCTAACACGCCCTTTACAAATTCCATACATCCTCATACCTCATACTTCAATTTTATCGTATGTTTCGTTTTTATTTTCAGATGAATGTAAATACATTATTAACTAGAATGTCAGATAATATTGAAGAATACTATTGTATGTGTGAGTTATAAATTTAAATATCCTTCTCTGCGTTCCGTAAACAGTTGATCACAATGCCGCACATGGTAGTAGAGATACAAGATGGTGTCTTTAAGTCGCAAAACATTGAATATTTCTCTTTAATCACAGGTAGCTGCACTGGGCTGAATGCTTGTACCAGAGTTTAATCAATGACCATCCCTACTTTAGAGAATATGAATCCGCTACGCTATATGTCAAAGTAAATCTAATAGCTAAAATAACAACGCTTATTCTAAGTGCACATCTTGTAAGAGAATGCGCAAAGCGAGTAAGTTACTTTCCAAATGACTAGTGACATCGTTCACATTACAGAGCCGCTGCAGATAAACTATTTTCTGTAAATTCCGTACCCGGAGATGTCATATGTTATTAACTGATAGACATATTAATAGACTGATTTAATACTGTTTGGAAACTCATAATGATCAACACACGTAAATCACCAAGATTTAATTTGGGCTAGAATATATGAGATACAGACTAGGTGACAGATGGTCAATATATACCATACTTTCTGATGGAAAGAATAAACTCAGAATAAGGGAAGAACACAATAGTAAAGTTGAAGGGGCGCTTAAATGCAAAACAAGGAATTAATTAGTGTACTAGATTAATTCATGGTCATTAATTAGGATTCATGTAATTCCATTGCACTTATTTCTTGGGAAACGCATGAAGTCTATCGCTTAGATTTCCTTTATATGAAGAGCTTTGAATATATCTCTGAAACTAAGAGAACGTCCTTTAACAGGACGATAGTGATCATTTTCTTCGCCTGATGTTAGAAAAACATTGTAAATCTATGGACATAAGTTTAAGGTGGGTATTTAAAATGTATATCTTAATAAATTCTTAATCCAGTAGTAATACGTTTTAGTATAAAATATTTGAATATTACTCCATTTAAATTCAGTTTCACTCTTAATCATGAACATGATATACTACATACATGTAAAAGGAAATTTCTATCAAATAATTAACATTTATTTTCACTTTAATTTATATTAACTAAAATTTAGTAAAATTAGATAATAACTACCTTTAGCAGAAGTATTCTACTGAAAAATTTGCAAAATCTTTTATGCAGAAAATTACCCAAATTATAGATATATCATATCACCCTTCTCTCTCTCTATCTCTCTATATATGGACACACACACACAAACACACGCATGCACATACGCACACGCACACATACATGCACACCCATACATATGAATGCATGTATTTACATGTGCGTACATATATATAATATACACCTGTGATTGTATCTATACATTCACATATTTATAAATATGAATGTATCTCTGTCTACAATTCTCTCTCACTGTACACACACACACACACACAAATATATATATATATATATATATATATATATATATATATATATATATATATATATATATATATATATATATATATATATATATATAGATGCAGGTGTGTGTATATATACATGTTTAATTGATCTCTTTATCTATGAATTGGAAGTGTAAATGTCTACCTACAGCTCAGAGTGATTTTCGAATTTTAGGATAGGCGAAATCTATGGAAATAAATTACTTAAATTAAATTAAATAGATAAATATATTTCTGTCGCTGATACATGTGAATATATTTTAAATGGATATGAATGAGGAAAACTTTAAAGCCTTCATGTTAATAACCATTTTTACGTTTAGATTGATCATTTTTGCATTACTTGTATAGTGATTATATATAATTAATAATGTATGTGGAATAATTGCAGAAATTAGACTGAAATATTGTTTGAAGTATAATGCATTGCTATTTTGGTGAATAACGTTGTTTTACGAAATATATTTTGTATCTCGATCATATAATCAAATATTGCACAGATCTACAGAATATTCAAAACGCATATTCATATTATGCATATCATATGCGACTAAAGCTATGATATTAATAATCATTACAAGCAGCACTTACCTGAGACCTCTCGTTCACTCATAATGTTGGACATTATTGTTAGAGAGGATCTATTTAGAAGAAAACGATATTCACTTCATAGTAATGAACGCATCCCACCCCTGCACCTTCGCTTCAGAACCAAAAGATATTTTAAATCCCAACTCTATTGACACTCTCAAAATCTCACGTGAGGCTTACAATTTAGTATTGTTTTCACATCTGGGATGGTAATGCAGGTAACTCCATTCAATATTACACACAGAAAAGGTGACGCAGTTAATTGGCAGAAAATCATTAATGGATAAGATTTAGCTTCTGGCCCACAAGCTTACTGTTTCTTTTCTCCGCTTTTCCAATCGCTACTATAATGGTTTCTGGTCCTTCGTACTAGCTGGGCATATGCAACCTCTACTCATGCATTCCCAAGCCGACCTAAGTAGCATCTCTCTTTCTTTCATTAATCCAACCCTGCTGCGTCCAGCCCTCCCAGCCCTGTACTCAATAATATGCTAAGTCTGTTTTACCTGTAAATGTTTTACCTGTTTTACCTGTTTTACCTGTTTTACCTATTTTACCTGTAAACGTCAGTATTCTGGAATTTACTCTTTACCCAAATCCTGCGTATGAGTATTGATTTTTAGTGCTTCAAGGAAAGCATCGGTCTCACAGGCGTCGGAGAATCTGCATAGACCAATGACACAACCCCTTTCTCTAGAACTAAGATGGATGAATTGGTACAACCACTAGAATCGTTCATAGTTAGTAAATGAAATAATCTTTAGCAGAGTCGAAATTAGAACGTAGTAATATCTTATGCAAATATTGCAATATCATAATAAAGACTGGTTTGGGATTTCCGATAACTGGTGAAATTCTATAAGAAATAAAAGCCAGAGACAAAGAATTCCTTCCACGACCACAAGAGGATCCCATTAAAAATCAGTTTCATTCTATTTCCAAAAATGTCTTTGCTTGAGACAGCGGGATTTTCATCTCTCACATAATACGAATTTAGCTCATGTTCTATGGTCTTACTTGATCGATATTTTTATACCTCGGTGAAAGTGACAAGTTGTAATCATACACTAATGAAAATCATACATTGATATAACTCTGTAAAATTGCTGCAAAATGGTTGGATCAACGCAAGGAGTTGATGCTCTCTTTTTATTAGAATGTTGATTTATTACCTCGGCTCCGTCACCTTTGTATACACTATTATTACACAATATTTGAGGCAGCAAAATATTCTAGTCAGCATCCGTATGCTATGTTTACCGATGTCCATACATCTTAAGAAAACTGTAATAATTCACTGTAGGAAATAATTTATATTGCAACTCACTAAATAAACCTACATGTGGTGAAGTCCGAAGTCATCTATAGCACAGTAAACATAATGAGACCTTGTTAATAGCCAGATGGAAATATTTGGATAAAGATCTGATAATTCTCTATTGTAATTAATCCTTTTATTGTGTTGTGTAAATAGCACTTGTATTAGATTGCCTTTTACCTGCAATTATATTGACTAGCTTCAGAATGATTCAGTATATAATTAAAAAGGAATATAGCAAATTTTCATAGACATACATGCACACTCTCACTGTGTCGCTCTCTCTCTCTTACACACACTCACACACACACGCACGCGCGTACGCATACATGTATATCTTTGTATGTATATAGTACTCTCTCACTAACTCTTCGAGACTCTCCGTATGTTATATGATTGTGCAGCAATATGATCGCAGTCAGGTATGACTCCATTCAACAGAAGATGCAGGTCACATCAATGCATTCGAACCACGCATCTCTCACTGTCATGTTATTAAGCATAGAAGTGGCTTATGAACAGTTTAATTATCAAAATAAGAAACATAAGCGTCTCCTTTTTACTTCCTGAATAACTGAAAATTTACTCAGCTCTCTATTCCCACGATGATTGGTGATAAGTTAGCTGCAACTTCAACACCATACGCTGTACTAATCGGCAGTTAACATTTTCTGCAATTATACTGTTTACGTTTTAGTTAAGTATAATTCGTATAACAGAGTGGTTATAATCATTAATATTAAATAATTTCAGTAACTATAGGACTATTAAACGCATCTCTGTTGGTATTTATGTATTTACCACAATGTGTATAATGCTCATGTGAGTTGAGATAAGACAAACTTGTCAAGCTTATACGTCAAAAACGTATTGTAGATATTTGCTATTTTGACAGTGTAGTCAGCAGAATTCACTTAATGTATTGGGTACAGCACGACCACGAACACCTGTTTCAGCGGTAGTTTTCTAGGCTTCTCTAATCCTACAAAAGAGAGATGTCTTCATCTCATATATAAATACATATGTTTATATATATATATATATATATATATATATATATATATATATATATATATATATATATATATATATATATGTGTGTGTGTGTGTGTGTGTGTGTGTATTATGCATACATACATACATACATACATACTTATGCATGTATATATACATACATGTAAAAAAATTTACTGTATACTTTATTTCCAATTAAATTCCACTGACAAGTCAACAATAAACACAAGGCAAATATGAGACACTTGCCCAGCTATTGCGCAGTGTCATTATAGCATTTTAC
>NC_142935.1:70527344-70539844 GCF_046866305.1 Octopus bimaculoides
AAGGTAGATGAGTAGATAGATAGACATTGGTTGAGTAAGGTATACCAAAAGAATACAATCCTTAGGCATTTATTTCCGCATGTACTTTTCAATTGAAATTGTTGCAACCATTCTCTAATTGACATATATATGCAGGTTTACATGCTCAGTCGTACATTCATGCTTGCATGCAACCCTTCCATACATATTTGTATGCAGGTACCTGCACGCATGAGTGGATTTACGCCCTAGATATATAAACAGAAATATATGTAAAATTATATTGATATAATCAAATCGACTTGGTCAATAATAAAACATTTTAGACAGACACCATTACCCCACCACAATAATTGCTACACTACTAACGTTTTAACTTCTGCACCAGCGCAACCACAGTTTACCACCATCACTACTGTTACAGTTAAGAGTTAAAACTACAACATTGACAACAACAACTAAATATTGCATTTGTAATGTAAGAACAGATTTGTTTCGGAAATTTATTTTCTTTGATAATCATTCCCAGATCGATAATTATGTACAAGCATTAACATTTGAACAGATTATTATTGTTGTTGCTGCTGTTTTCAGTATTCCCTTTTTTGCTTTTGTTCCTGCTGTAGCTGTTGCTACTAATTTTTATCCTTTATCATTTTAAAATTTTAATAATAATAGTAAACATAACAACATCAACAATAACAATATTTTTTTCCAAAAAATTTGGAAGAATTATTATTTATATTCCTCCTCCTGAACATCATAATTATCATCCTCCCCCTCCTCCTCCTCCTCATTATTATTATTATTATTATTATTATTATTATTATTATTATTATTATTATTATTATTATTATTATTATTATTATTATTATTATTATTATTATTATCATCATTATTATTATTATAGTTATGGAAAAATCTAGCCCTTAGCCAAATAGAATTAGAATAGTGTTTTTAAAGTGTCCGTTATTAATTGGATGTGATAATCAAACGTTTATCATTATTTTTTTTTGCTTTTCGAAATAAAAAAAAATATAAAATATAAATATCAATGGCGTTAAGATTCTGCGGAGTAAAACGAACTACTTCGGAACGCTTATGAATTTATTTTTTTGCATTTTCTAATCTCAATTGTAAAATACAGAATTTCATCATTGCCACACATTATAAGGGAATATGTAGTACAAAGAAGTTCCATTACTTCTCTACATCCATAACAATCAAATTACCATGATAAATAATTGTTGTTGCTAGTACTACCACCACAAGTAATATATTAATAATAATAATAATAATAATAATAATAATAATAATAATAATAATAATAATAATAATGATAATAATGCCGTTGATGCTCTTACTGGCCATTGGGCATATAATGCTGTTTTTAAAATGTTCAAAAGCTATAATGAGATGAATTCAAGCAATGGTGTTCAGTTACGATTTTGCTCAGAAAGACAATTGAAAGTTAATGGGATTCATCATTAAAATACAAACGCATAACTGTTGGAGCAGAAATAAATTATTCGCCCCGGAAGACAAACAGGCACATTTGTGATGTAAACCATACCAGGAGGCTTCTAGAAAGTAATGAAATTTTTTTCACGTGGCGTGCTTTACTTTAGATGCGGCTTGAGCAGAAATTTTAGGTGTAGGCAGATAAAAGATCATGAGGAAGACCTTCTGCACTTTCTCACAAAAGGAATTATCACAGTTAAGAGTGGAAGGTACAGTTGGACACACTCTCCTATCGATGTTACATCCAGGTTGGTAATGACTCGAATGTAGAAAGAAATATATAAAGAGAAAGGGAAGAAAGGTATACAAAGATGGAAACAGAAGTAGTGGAATCGGTGTAAATGTTGAAAGAGAAAAGACAAGAGAGAGAGGATGCGAGAGAAATTGAAGAAGGTCTATACTATTCTGCATTTGTGTGTTCAAGTCTCAGAAACAATGTCACAAAGATCTATAAATTTATGCATTAAAAAATATATCGAGAGAGACATTAAAGCAACGTGACAAAACCTTTGCAAATAAATGTGGCTGTTACACTTTTATCTTTAAATGGCAGCATTTCAAAAAGTAAATTTTCGAGATTCCCTGCATGTGTACAATGTATTAACAGTCTCTATGCTGCCTTAGACCGTGGAATTTTCCAAAGGTCCCAAACGTTTTCCTTTTCTTCCTCCTCCTCTTCCTCCTCATCATCATCCTTTTATCACGAAAAATAGCTACCAACTGAAGGTTGGGGTCGATGTCATCGAATTACTACCTTCCCGCAAACATTCTGGCCTTGTGCCAAAATATTAAATCGCCCTTATTAAGGCGGCGAGCTGGCAGAATCGTTAGCATGCTAAGTTCTGAGTTCAGGTACCACCGAGGTCGATTTCACCTTTCATTCTTTCAGGGTCGATAAAATTTGTACCATTTACGCACTAGTTTCGATGTAATCGGTTTAATCCTTTCCCCCAAATATCCGACCTTGTGCTTCCAGTAGAAATAATAATTATTATTATTGAGTGAGAGAGCAGTGCAAGCCATCAAAGTGACATGGGGTAAAATATACGAAGCCCATTATATAAATCATGACTACCCATATGATAAGGGTACACCAGGCACATGCATCATAACCATATGTGCGCGAGTTGGTGATCTCATATCAAAATAAACAGCGCATGACCTAGCAGGTGGGGCCCAGTTAGAATTTTTTTCAGGTCGAGTAGCCCATCCCGCTCAAAAGTTCCCTGAATAAGGTTTGTTTAAGGATGTTGAGCAAAACACCCATGTTTCCAAAGGTGAATTATTCAAACCCCAAAGAATTACTCTCAACACATGGCTATGATGCTCCCCTACTACTTCTGTTCATGATCAGAAATGCACATATCGGCAGTCACCAAGGGACATGCTCAACTGGTTAAGGTCAAACAACTAACAAGCAAATATGTGGTATTAAGCAGAATATTTGCTGTAGCCCATCATTTTATACCAAGACAAAAGAATGTACATGATAACACTTCCAATCAGTTAAGCTCAGAAACCATGAGTATTATTATTATTATTATTGTTCAGTAGTTTTATTTTAATAACGTGCTTTCACTTCACTACCGAGCGCAGCTCTGTGTGCCTTGGATATGTGCTATTATTATTATTATTACTATTTTTTTTTCTTTCGCTATTGCTTCATAATTTTATCATTTGACACTGCTATAATTTCTGTTATTTCTGTTATGATTTCTGAGGGAATTCACTTTACTCATGTTGTTGCACAATGAACAGTGCTTACCTCTATTGCGGCTGTTCTTTAAGGTACAGCGTGCAGATACTCCAATGTTCGTTTTCTTGGAGTCAGAAATAGAGGTCAATAATTCTCTTATATTCTTATTCCGTGTAAAGGCTACAATAGGCTGCTGAGGAAACAACTGTTTGAAACGAGGATATTTTTTCGCCATATGCTGGTAACTTTGATGCAGCACTTTTGAAATGCCAGCAAAATGTCGGTGCCAGCTAATCACTAAAAGAATTGTGTCATATTTTGCATTGTGTTTGCTAAAATTATGTGTGAAGGTTTGACTATTTTTGCTAATCTTAGCTATTTCGTTTGCTATTTCCATTAATCGTAATCCACTGTAACCGTGTTTGACATAATGATATACAAAAGCATTTGCATGTTTCCAGTAATCCCCTATATCAGTACAAATCCGTTTTACCTTCAAAAATTGGGATTTCGAATTTGACCGAATAAGATGATATGGATGATCGGAGCGGCGGTGGAGATAAATGTGGTATGACGTGGGCTTGCAAAATAACTCTGTCATTATTCTGCCTCCAGAAAATTTGAATTTTGTGTCCAAAGATTCAACGCTAGTTTTGAAAAACTAGACGTAAATTTTGTTTAACTTAAAGCCATAGTTTCTAGCATAACAGTAAGAGAAATACAAGAAGTTCATTAAACTATTCTGTGATCCTTCCCAAACAAAAAATACGTCATTAATGAACCGTAACCAAAGTATTGGTTCATGACCATGAAGGGATTTGAATGACTTCAGTAACTGTGTCTCGAATTTCGTCATGAAGACATTAGCGAAATTAACTGCCATGGGGGTACCCATGGGGCAACCCTTCGTCTGGTGGCAAAATCTTTGTCTAAACTTCATTGTGTTACTAACACAAACCTCAATAATCTACAGAGAAAATGTGATGGAATACTTTTATTTGACCGCTTTTCGAAGGCATCCATGTATGCTTCTACCCCTTCATTGTGGTCAGTATTGGGATATTAGGAAGAAACATCCATGGTTACCCCAAAACAGTTCTCGACACGGCCTCGGTGCTTAAAAAAGTTGTATATTTTAGATACACAATCAAAGGTATCCCGAATATAGGAACATGATCGATTTACGACGGGAAGTAAAAAGACACCCAACCATTCCGAAATTATGTCCGTGCAACATTCATATTCGCTGCAAATTGGGCGCATTGGAGGAACTCTTTAAACTTTTTCGGTATTTTAGGGAGACCATAGAATGCAGGTGTTCTTTCTCACCGTAAAATATTAGATTCGGCCTTATTAACGAAATTGTTTTCTCCATTTCTAGAATTATTTTGTCAAGTTCCTCTCTATAATTGAGGTTTGGATCGACAGGTAATTCTTCCTATGAAGTTTTGTCATTTAAAACTTCTGCAAAAGCCGAAATATATTCACTTTTCTCCATAATTACGATAGCGCCTCCCGTATCCGCCATCTTAATAACATTAGAATCATTATTTGCTAGACGCCGGATTGCATAACGTTGGGAATTCTTTCCAGGACTTCTTTCCATAACTTCTTTCCACTTGTTTTAAGGCTTTCTCTAATGCCTGCCCGACAAGATTCATGAAATTCCAGTAGTGCTTGTGAACGTCCATCCCGAATTTTATCTGGATGCCGATTGCGATTCTTTTCAATCCAATTATGCCTGATTCGATCATCATTTTTATTTTCGGTAAGCGTAGGGTTCTTTGACTCTTCGTTACCAGTTTTTTCAAAAAATTCTTTCAGCTTCTGACGGCGGACAAACTGAAATAACCCTTGAGCTAGTTTATTCTGATCGAAATTCTTAGCGCCTGGGCAAAAAAAAACTCAGTCCAAGATCTAAGACTGAGACATCATCGGGCGAAAGTTTTAGTTTAGATAAATTTATGACCGACGTATTCTCTAGTGTGATGGTTTCTCTCGGGGAAGTGGTTTTCAGAGTCTTATTCTGATTAGATTCATGACTACATTTTGGGCTTTGCTCGAAATTTTCACTTAAAACGCGGAACCTATTGGGCAATAAAATTTTATTCTGAATGTTTATATGAGAAGTTATAAATTTTAATCGTCTTTCTAGGGGTAATCTATTTCTGGGTGGGTGATAGAAAGTGAGTGACTTCTGTTTTTGTAGACATTTAAGAAATCTTTACTTTCAGGAAAGAAACTAATTTATTGTTTTCGAGGCAAAATCTTAAATGTGCTCGCATTTTTGATTGATCATATAAAAACTTCTCTGGAGCGTTTCCAATGACCAGTTCAAATGCATACGCCAGGGCAAAAAGGCCCCGATCATATGCGCCAACTTGGAGATTAATTATATGAACTTGTTGAATTGTAGGAATAATGTTTGTTTGTGGTGAATACAACGTTGTTATTTGTGCCATTAGTTCCTGCGAAACTGATAAGTTCAAACTGTCATGAATATAAACATCTTCGAAACAATTGGTTGACAAAACAAAAGGATTGTTCCTGGTATGATGAATGAACAGTGTGTAGTGCGGATTGTATGTTAGAAATTCCGTGTGAAAAAAAAGGGTTGGTTGTATTGGAATTTCTGGAAAATTTTAAGCCGGACGTCAATGAGATTATCACATAACATTTGTCCTGAAAGTAAAAAGTTTTCTCATATTTCAAACCAAATCTTCTCAGTTACCAGCATGTGGCGAAAAAATATCCTCGTTTCAAACAGTTATTTCCTCAGCCGCCTATTTTAGCCTTTACACGAAATAAGAATATAAGAGAATTATTGACCTCTATTTTGGACTTCAAGAAAACGAACATTGGAGTATCTGCACTCTCTACCTTAAAGAACACCCGCAATAGAGGTAAGCCCTGTTCATTATGCAACAACATGAGTGAAGTGAATTCCATCAGAAATCATAATAGAAATGTTAAGATTTATACAGAAGGTGTAACATGTAAAGATTCCCATTTGGTGTACGCTACAGAATGCACGAAACACAACTTGATTTTTTGTTGGTTGTACAACAGAAAACTTAGACAGAAGGTTTAATGGGCACAGATTCGACGTCAAACGCAATAACAGTAGTTCAACAGAACTTGCTGAACATTTCGTTTCAAGCGGCTGCAATTTTGAAGAAGACTTGAAAGTGCATATTCTCAGAAAATATTCTGAATCTGCTTTACTTTCACTTCTCAGAATGTATGAGGAGAAATATGTTTTTGTGGGTTACTAACATTACGCCCTGGCGGAATGAATAAGATGACAGGAGAATATCATCAAATTTAAACAAAACTGTCTGATTAAATATTCTTCTTTTTCTCGTTTTTCTTTCCTTTTTTCTGTCGTCTTCATTTTTCTGTATGTTCCTGTCTCTTTCTTTTCGCCTATTATAAAATTGTAACTTAAAAACTGATGTCATTCCATCAACGCGTGGACGCTAGTTGCTCTCATTCATACTTTACGTTAAAATTTCTATAATTTTGAATTTTAATTTTTATCACTTATTTTGAACCTGACAAAGACAGACTTATTGTTGAAATATCATTCTACCAATAAAATATCTATTGAAATCAAATCGCACTCTTCGTCGTCGCCTTCTTCTTCTTCTTCTTCTTCTTCTTCTTCTTCTTCTTCTTCTTCTTCTTCTTCTTCTTCTTATTATTATTATTATTATTATTATTATTATTATTATTATTATTATTATTATTATTATTATTATTATTATTATTATTATTATTATTATTATTATTATTATTTTATGTTTGACTTTTGTTCTTCCTTTGTACAAGTTGGATCCAAGTCTCACCCATAGACCTCAAGAGACAACAAGTTAGAAGTTCATGTAGGTGTTATGCCTAGGGTACCATATATTTGGATTTGTACAGTTTTGTTCAAGTGAATGTTTAAGAAACCATAAGAAAATTATGTTTGTTTTAAAATTTGAGATCACATAGACAGTATTTTACGTAGGATATGGGCAGTTCCCATGAGCACTATCTTTTGAACTTCAGCCATTTTGGGTTTCCTGGTATCTGAGCTAGGTAGTAATCAGCCCGTTTCGCTGTCATTCCCAGGGCACCTATGACAATAGGTATTGTTTTCGTCTTCAGATTCCACATTTTGCTAATTTCTATTTCAAGATCTTTATATTTGATCAGTTTCTGGTAGGTCTTGACAGATACGTTTATATCGATTGGGACAGTCATATCAATGGGGAGGCATGATTTTTGTCTGAAGTCTTTCAGTATGATGTCTGGCCTATTTGCGTCTATCTTTCTGTCAGTTTGAATGGTGAAGTTCCAGAGGAGTGCAATGTGATCATTTTCAAGTACTGGGGTGGTTTGTGTTCCCACCAGTTTTTATCATGGGGCAAGTCCAGGTTTTTGCATATTACCCAGTGAATATATTGTGCAGCTCTATCATGCCTGTTGAGATACTCTGTAGGCGCAAGCAGACTGCACATGGAGACAACATGATCGATGGTCTCATTTTGTTGTTGGCATATACGACATAATGGGGAGCTGCCATTCTTTAATATGTTGGCCTGGTAGTTCTTTGTAGGTAGGCATTGATCTTGGGCTGCTATGATACACCTCTCTGTTTCTGATTTCAAGTCAGAGGCCATCAACCATTGGTGGGTAAGGGCTTTGTTAATATCTGCATTATTCGCTCTCTTTGGGTATTTGCCATTGAGAGGTTTTCCATGCCATTTTTCAGTCATAATATCTAAGGCAGCAATTTTAGCACTGGTTTTCAAGCGCTTAGCTTTTTCTGCAGGTTTTTCTCGTTCGTCTAATTCTTGAATTTGTTGCAATTGGAATTCACTTAGATATTCCTTTGCCTGTTTTGTTACTGAGTAAGATGCTTTCTTGCTTTCATGTTTTAAGATAAGTTTTAACATCCACTCCTCAGAGTTTTTCAGATAGGTGTCTAGGCCAATTGTGGCTACTTTCATTGATAATGCCAGCTGTAGAAGTCCTCGGCCTCCCTCTTTTCTTGGCAGATAAAGACGTTCTATATCTGCCTTAGGTTGGTGCATTCTATGCATTGTCAACAGTTTTCGTATTTTTCTGTCAACATTACATATTTCAGTAATTGACCAGTTAACGATATTGAAATTGTAAGTCACGACTGGTATGGCTAGAGCATTGATTATTATTATTATTATTATTATTATTATTATTATTATTATTATTATTATTATTATTATTATTATTATCATTATTATTATTATTATCATTATTATTATTATTATTATTATTATTATTATTATTATTATTATTATTATTATTATTATTATTATTATTATTATTATTATCGATCGTGATTTCAATTCCTAGAGCGAGTGGTGCATTGTGTTCTTGAGCAAAACACTACTTCTCACCTCGCGTGTCGTACACCATGCACCTGTTCAGACCATGTCGAGTTGATGGCGAGAGTGATCTAATGTGCTGCAATTAACATTTAGTCACTATAAACAAATCATCTGTGCAGGTCGTTCGGCTTAAGTTGAACACTCATACGTCGTTTTCAACAAGAGAGGCCATTATTATTTTTTTAATTAATTCATGAAGTTAAACGTAACTCTTCAGAAAGGGACGACTTGTAATAGAGATTCGTTCTGTTTATTGAAGTGAGTATGTCTCTCTTCTTCGGGTTCAAAGTGAAAACAAAATAACGCAGAAATACAGAAATTCACAATATGAACGGTGATATCCTGCGTTTAAAACAAAATGACTCCATCAGTTTTCATTTTTCCATAACTGGTAAAAAGGAAAAAGTAAAAATGCGTAAAAATAAAACAGGAAAGAGAAACTTAATCAAAATGTTTTGTTATATAAGTAATGAAATTCGCATGTCAATTTGTTCATTCCTTTAGGATGTGACATTAGTAACCCACAAATACATGTATCTTCATCTATTCTGAGGACTGAAAGTGCAGTTGAGTCAGAATATTTTCTGAGAATGTGCACTGTCAGGGTTTCCTCAAAATTACAGCCGTTCGTTGTAAAAATTTCAGGCAGTTCCGTTGAACTACTGCTATTGTGCTGACGTCTACCTATGCCCATTGAATCTTTTATTTAATTTTTCTATTGCGCAACCAACATAAATTGTGTTTGGTGCATTCCACTACGTACATTTCTGTTATACGTTGTGATGGATATCACTTGTCATGTTGTTGTACAATAAAGGGGGCTTACCTCTTTTGAGATTATTTCAGGATACAACCTTCGGAAACTCCAATGGTTGTTTTATAGTGATTAGACATAGTGGTTAATTGCTCTCTTATATCATTATTGGATCTACAATACATGAATGAGGAAATATTTACGTGGAACGAGGATATTTTTCTGAAATATGCTGTGACGTTCATGCAGCATTTTTAAAATGCCAGCGAAATTGCTGTGTCCTTTAATCACAATACAAATTCAATCACATATTTTACTTTGGCTGCTAAAATTATGCGGGTAAGTTTGGCTTTCCTTGCTAATTTTAGTAATGTCATTTGCGATCTTTTTTATTCGTCCGCATTTGAAATAATTTCGAACCAAAAAAAAAGCATTTCCATGTTTCCAGTAATCTTCTGTGTCTGTACAAATCCGTTATACCCGATAATCTGGGATTTCGTATCTGACTTAATTGTTTTATGTGTATGATTGGATCGGCGCTGAACGTAAATTCGGGTTGATATGGGCTTGCAAAATAAATCTGTCACTATTCCATCTTCTAAAATCTTAACTTTTGTGTCCAATGATTCGACGCTAGGAGCAGGATTTTATGTTGAACTTAAAACAATATCTTTGCGCCAGATAGTCAGAGAAATACAAAAATAGTCTATTCTGCGATTATTCCCAGACAAAATGAATCGTAGTCAGACTATTGGTTCATGATCGTGCAGGGATTTGAATGTCTCCATCAATTGCGTCTCAAATCTTGTCATGGGAACATTTGCAACATTAACTGTCAAAGGAGTGCCCATATCGCATCGCCATGTCTGGCGGTAAATTTTTTGTCTAAACTTAATTGTGTTACTCTTTAACGCGAACTGCAATAGCTTACAGAAACAATAGGATGTAATTCTTTTGTTTGATTGTTTTTCAAATGCATTCATGCATGATTTCTCGCTTCAGAGGACAAAACGACTGTCAGCCTGGAGATAATTTATTTGAATTTGTTGTATTTCTGGAGTTATGTTTGTTATCTCGAGTTGGTATCTATGTGGCTATGTCTTCAGATACGGATAAATTTGAATTGTCATAAACATAGTCCTCTCCGAAAAAATTGGTTTATGAAATGATTGGTTTTAGTTTGATAGATAAACAATATGCGGTTTGCACAGTATGGGAGAATCTAGAAAGTCGCGGACAGATTATGGCTATCCGGTTTTAAGCTTTTATTTTCCAATATATCTTTTGTGAAGCAACATCAGCCAAACAACTTTTCCCTTACACAGTGTGATTTGTTGAATATTTGGTCACTATTGCTAATAATTTGAGCAATCATATAGTGGCTCTTGTATTGACTCCTGTATAATGATCTCAAAGTAAATAATCAATGCAATGAATGTATTACGTTTTATGGACAATATTTTGCAATGCGTCTGTATAGCATTTGAGCATTATATTGCCTCACGTTTGCTACAAATTTATTTTATCGATATTCATGACTATTAGTTTAGAATCTATTTGCCCCATAAGAACAATATACAATACACCGACCACATTCTACAAATTTCAAAAGAAAACACTAGCCTACATCAATTCATCAAAAGTAAAATCTAACCTAAATCACCGAAAAGGATACTGCCAAAAGCGAAATTATACCCAACAACAACGGAACCAGGAGTTATAAGATGCCACGTCCAAACTGTGTAACGTGCCTCAACTTAGTGGAAGGTTCTGAATTCTACTTCAGACAAGAGCAGTGATTCACAAATGCGACTGATTGCAAGCAACCTAGCGATAGAGAGAGCTTGGAAGTGTTAGCTAAGAGAAATGCATATATCGACATCATAAATAACAAACTATCTTTTGAATGGGCATACGTGCAGATGCAGCTGTTTCAATAGACATATGCCTATGCAGTGACACCACTATGTAGGTAAGTATATTCAATCCGATATTTTAAATATGTATATTCAATGCAGTAATGATAAGTAAATATGTTTATATATATGTAGGAGTGCACGCATGTGTATCTATAGTTTTATAAGTATGCTTATAGTTTACCTTTGAATATATATGTTTACACACACACGCACAAACACATGTACATATATAGATAGATAGATAGATAGACATATAGATAGATAGATAGATAGATAGATAGATAGATATATAGATAGATAGATATATAGATAGATATACGCACACATGCACACATACACACATACACACATATATGTGTATAGGTGTATATGCATTCATGTGAGCGCGTGTACATAAGTGTTTATCAATACATATGCTTGTATGTATTAATAATTGAGGGTGTAAGTATGAGAATGCGTGCACGTGTTTATATATATATATATATATGCATACATTCTTGAATATTTATATCCGTGCAGTTTTTACAGTATACGAGTGAATGTAAAGGTAAGCTATCTAGGTTATATGTTTGTATTTGCAGTAGGGTATCGTATATCTAAACTAAGACGATTTAAGATAATTAATTCAGAAAGTCCAGTGCCATGTATTTGAAAGACATAAATATATACAGGTATAGTAACCACCTTATGATATAAATTCTCGATTCATTTCAGTCATTTCTATATCAAGAAGAAGAATCATAATTACAAAATGGAAATTATCAAATGGTAATTATAATGAACTCCACTTGAGAAAGAGATGCCATTCCGAGATTCAAGAAATTTACAAAAAATGGCAGGCTATTACGGAAAGAGACAGGCCTTTTGATTGAAGATAAGAGGACAATCACTTTTTCTCAAGAGGAGCTGGTGATAGCTTTCATTTGATAATTGACATTTGGTAATTATAATACATCGTCTAGAGGTGGAGGTAACTTTAATAACTGAAGAAATTTTGCAGTAAAGTATTTAACGTAACGTTGACTCTCTATCTACCTCTCTCTTGCACTCACACACACACATTCTATACATGCATACATACGTACATACATACATACATGCATACATACATACACCCCCCCCCCCACACACACACATATATGTATGTATGCATGTAGTCATGTAGATATTAAGGCTGTGCTCCCGCATGACCACAATCAAATGGCTGAAACAAG
>NC_142935.1:70549844-70557344 GCF_046866305.1 Octopus bimaculoides
AAAACGTTCTAAAGAAAATTGTTAAACTTATTTAAATACATAATATACTTCATATACTTTACTCATTATATATCAATGTTTACTGAAAGCAGAATAATTTTTTTATTAGGCATGATCAAAAAAATTCATAGTTTCCGTTGCATATTTCTTTCTGAAATGAACATAGTGTGTAATATCTTCTTTTATAAATTAATTTGAAATTAAAGACAGCAACGAAACTTAAAACAATGGTTTATTCCCAATAGTGTAACCTTCCCTTGTTCATACACTCTAATTTTAGAATAATTTTTATACGTTTCATCTTAGTTTCTGATAATCAATATCGTGAATATACTAGTGCGTGTATGTGTATTAATGAACTATAATCAACGGAACAAACAAAATATAAAGAAATTACAATCTTTTATCTGTACAACAATTTCTCCAACGAAAATAACATCATATTCAATTTGTTTATTATAAATAATTGTATTAATCCCTCATATGTAAGTATAGCACTCATTATTGTGATTGTCCAAGGCCTCTCAGACACATGCAAAGAAAGGAAGAAGTTATCCGGAAAGCAGAGATTTATTCTAAGTACTTACAACAGGACTAAAATGTGCTAAAAGTTCTAAATACCAAGAGTGGTGTTTAAACAGGAAACGATTGGAGCCAGAACATTGGGCACACATATTTGGAACAAATCCTTCAACGTAACTCATCCAAGAGTTCCTTTAAGAGAGTGAACTGGACGTGTAACATTACATATCCCCCCACCCCGAAAGGATGAAAGTCAAAGTTGACCACAATTGAATTTGAACTCAGAGAATCAGAACAAATACTAAAAATAGTTTGTTCTATGCTTGAACGACACTATTAGTTTGCGTGTGTTAATAGATAAAGATTTGAAATTCTTTAGAAATAAACTAATTTGAAGGGAGGTTTAAAATTCAACCTAAAAGAAAAAAATAACTTTACAGAAGATAAAAGTAATTCAAACTATTTACAAAGATCTAATCTAAAAAAAAAAAAAAAGACTTGCTCATGAGAAAGCGGTAATGATGTTAGTTCAGGCCTTAATTAGCCTCTAGGAATTTCCCCATAAATCTACTTTACTCAGCCTGTTTGTTTCCTGTCAGGGATGAACAGAATGGAGGGGAAAACATCTACTATACCGGTGCATGTTTCCGGAGATATATAAATTGATACTGCTTATTTAGAATATTTTAAACTGGAAAACAAATTATTTTGATAAATTATGGAGAATTTGCTGTTAGATTTCACAATTAAATGATTTTAATTTCTCTACGGTTGAATCTGAATTTTAGCTCACCACAGAAATTGATGACCTGTATGATGATCTCTACTGATAAATAAACATCGGAACCCAACTCCAGAGATAAATTACCATGAGAAAAGTTAATCGCCAATGAATCGGGTTGCTTGATTCGCTATCATATTTCCCCGGATAATGTAGTTTTACATCTAGCTCCACAGTAACTTACAAATGTAATAATTCATCATGTCCAAAATTTAATGCTACAGGAGCAGCTGAAAAAAATTTTCTGGCGCATTTTATGCCCAAAGCAGATGATGAAGGTACTAATGGCGCCAAATATTTCACTTGCTTATTTCCTACGTAGCATTCTATGGCAAGCAGTTCATGTAATTGTGTCCAGAATTACATTAGTTGTGTGTAAAGGGAATAACGTTAATATTGAACAGATGTTATCATACAGAAAATGTTAGTCATCTTATGTTTACCTATTACATAATCACGTGGAAGGAAATATATGCACGTTCATAGGGAATAACTTTGTTCTATTTTCAACTATTAAATCTTACAACAAAGGTAAAACGAGTACGCAGTTTTGCTTTCAATCATATAATCATATATTTATCTATCTACCTATCTATATAGATGTCCTTGGCAGAGTATATAAGAGTGTAAAGGAAAGATAGAGAGAAATGTATGAGAGTAGAGATAAGCCGGTATAGTCAGAATATTTACGGCAGCAGTTTTAGCACGGGTTTTATTATTATTATTATTATTATTATTATTATTATTATTATTATTATTATTATTATTATTATTATTATTATCATTATTATTATTATTATTATTATTATTATTATTATTACTATTGTTGTTGTTGTTATCGTTAACGAATGCGGTGAGCTGGCACAATCGTTAGCACGCCGGACGAAATGCTTTGCGGTATTTCGTTGGTCTTCACCTTCAGAATTCAAATTTCGGCATGGTCGACTTTGCCTTTGATCCTTTGCTGGTCGATAAAATAAGTACCAGTTGAGTACTGGGGTCGGTGTAATTGGCTATCCCTCTCCTCTAAATATAAGGCCTCGTTCCTACAGTAGAAATGATTATTATTATTATTAAAAAAACACCATTAGGCTTTCTCTTCTCGCGCTTATAGTTTCATTGAACCGTTTAGATATTCCCATTAATCCAAATGCTGTTTGACGATTACCGTCTCTGTAACTTTTTCACAATTTATTTCAACTAGTATGTAATTCTGAGGATCGTATAAGCTCATTCAATTAACTTACTGTATTTAACTTATGATCGTATTTTATTTCATCTTATTCTATGTTAAAGATCCGTACTTTATTATCCTCCTTTAGCCCTTTTCCGTACCTCACCTGGCTTACAACTTAACTCCTACTATATTTATATACTAGTTAAAAGCAAACACACACACACACACACATACACATACACATACACACACACACATACACGCGCACACGCGCGCGCACGCACACACACACACAAACGACGGGTTTCTTTCAGTTATCGTCTACCAAATCCACTCACAATGCTTTGGTCGGCCCAGGGCTACAGCAGAAGACACTTGCCCAAGGTCCAGAGCCACGTGGTTGGTAAGCAAGCTACATACAACACAGCCACTCACGAAAAACATGTGACTCTTCGAAATGCGCGAAGTGATATATAACAATATTTATAAATTCCATCTATGGATTATTATTCGTATATATATATATATATATATATATATATATATATATATATATATATATATGTGTGTGTGTGTGTGTGTTAGTGTGTATGTATATATATATATATATATATATATATATATATATATATATATATATATATATACATATAAATGCATGTATGCATATGTACTATTACCATGTAGTTGTTCTTGCCTCAAATTGTCAGTGTATGTCCATGAAAAAACAACCCATAAGTTAACGCCAGTCAGAAATGTGGAGTATCACTCCTCTTCTTGATGGATAGTAAACGATAATTGAATCATGTTATATTTAAAACTTTTGCAATTCATATTAATTAAGAAAGTTATAATACTTTGTAGTAATTCACAACTGAACGGAAATAATTTGCATTATTTCAATTAGCTTTTAATATGAGTAATACTCTTAGAATAGATACGAAATTATTTTTTCTTAGAATAGGAAATAATTTTTTTTACAAGTTCGCAACATGATTGTAATTCGAATATTAAGAAAACTTGTCTTGTAATATAAGACCTCATTCCCTCTTCATATTTTATTTCGCAATTTGGTCTTTATTGTAAGACTGTCTTTTTCACCTGTCAGTTCCATATGGTATCTTGTTCAGGGTGATTTCATTACCCAAGAAAAAAAAACTTCGCGACAATATGATTGCAGCGGATGAATTTCGTTATTTTGTGTCTGAATTAAATGGTAACGACAGCTTGTTCGGAATATTAATGAAGATTACAGAAACAAATTACAGCAATTTCCATGGCAAAGAAATTGGAAAATAATAAATAATATATTTACAAACATATGCATAAACATGTGCACACGTACACACTCACGCACACACACGTACCCAAACGTAAACACACACACATACACACACTTGCGTACAAACAGTTTTAATTTTAACTCGACTAAAGTAGAAAACCTACGTACATAGACACACATATACACACATGGAAACATGCATACATATAACATGGTTAACATAGCAAATAGTATGTACACTCAGCGATGTACCAATATACAAAACATTTACTTATGCATATATATATATATATGTCAATACGCAAATTGTCATACGGATGGCATTCATACTTGCACACAAATACATAGGCACTTACATACAAACATACATTTATATATATATATATATATATATATATGTGTGTGTGTGTGTGTGTGTGTGTGTGTGTGTGTGTGTGTGTGTGTGTAAGTGCGTATGCATATGCCTTACGTATATATGTGTTTTAGTGTATTTGAAGGTAAATATTTCATCAACCAATTGCCAAAAGGTGGAGTGAGTAGTGTCCGATATGTTTAGTAGTGAATTTTCCAGTAAGCATTCCTGATGTGAACTTGAAAAGAGCAGGATTACATTATCACAGCAAAGACCTAGAGGAAAGACATATTGCACACCCTTAGATTGTTATGCTTGTGTATATTTCTCATACTCTTGAAAAATGTGATAATATTAATGTTAATTGTAGCCTCCCATATGGTGGTGACCATTTCTTCCCATTACATATCGATGGCTACGCTTTTGCAATATAATACTTCAACATAGATGCGAAATACTGAACAAGAGACAGTGAAGCGACCATAAATGCAGATTGTGTGTCATTCTAGTACATACATACATGCATGCATGCATACATACATACGTACATGCATGCGCATTTGCAATCCAAGAAGAGAAGATTGCTACTAAATATCGAATAAACAAAAGAGACAGCGAAGCTCTTGGAGTTTCAAGATGCCACCGAAAATGTAGATTTGGTCATATTTCTGTGGAAGACATCACATATGATATCAGTTGCTGCCCATAAATGTCATCCAAGTTACTAGCTTCCTATGCGACACGACTTTGTCGTAATATTCATATACACTGCCATTTTGTAATAAGACTGCTCTGGAATAATTATAGAGAATCCCCAATTTTGAATACATATACATTAACCCAAGGAATACTGTTGGAACATTCCCCTCACATTTGTTCAGTGTGAACATAACAGGACGTATGCTGTTGTTTAGGACAAGCAAGAAAAATATGTATCAGCATAGAGGTTAGCTGTCCCGCTGAGGTGAATGTCTCTTTGAAAATCAAAGCGAAAGAAGATAACTATGGACTAACAACTTCGAAACTTCTAACTTTTATATTCAGATTATGAATTCACATTTAAACCAATATTTATACCAGTAATAATTCGTGCACTTGATTTTGTGTGTAAATGCTTGAGTGACAATCTGCATAAGGTAGAATTTTCATAAAAAGAAATCAACCAACTATCTCGCACAATTTAAATACGATTTAGAAGTGGAACAGTAGAAGTATGCAAGTCTTTTCTCAAGTTTAAAATGTGACATTGTTTTTGTTATCTACATTCCAACAATGGAGCTTTGTTACTTAGTCAGAAACCAACTCCTTCCCCAGAGGAAGAATTTAAATAAATTAAATAAATTAAAGCAGAAAAGAACACATACACGTACACACATACGTTACCTCGTAAATAATACAAGTGTGAATTTAACTATTAATTACTTTACACTTCTTTATAATTTCACAGATTGGTAGATTAAATCTTGCTTTATGAACTCTCTTTGTTCATTGCAAATAATGGTTTTCTCTGTTGAAAAGCAATGCTCTAACTGTACAAAGATTATACCACTTGATAACCACATGTACAGTCGGATAAAGACGTTTGAAGACGAAAAATCCGGCATCGAAGATAAACCACGCAGTGGAAGATGATCGGCTATGACCATGGACACAAAACACCTACGAGTGATAAAAGGGATTCGGCAGAAAAGCCAGATACAATCAATAAGCTTGTTACACAACTGACCTGTGATGAAAATGTGTTACAGAAAATGACGTAAGATTTTGGGTATCAAAAGATATTGGACATGCAAAATTGGTTAATTCGTAGTTGACACCCGATTATCAGGAGAGAATTTTGTAAGTCTCCTCTGATATGCTGGAAGCGTTTGTACCCAATGAAGACAAGTCTTTTTTATCTTGTGATAGGAAAGGAATCGTGGGAGTATCTTTGTGGTCTGCAGAGGAAGGTTCATTCCTGGGAATGGCGTTGCATCGCTTCTCCAAGGCCTCAGAAGTTCAAGGGCCAGTGGTGTCAGTCAACATATGTAGGAGAAAAGTGAGTTACCAAGGATCTCAACTGTTGCTGCTTCGTTGGTCGCAAAAGGAATGCAAAGCAAAGTTGATTACGGCAGGGAATGAAAGCGGAACGTAAGTAATGCAAATAATGACCGTTATACTAATCCACGGTCCTGTCATATTATTTAAATATTGGCTACATATTTCGGTACACAGCTAGCAATTTTACCAGAAATTCAGTTGAAACCAGTGATCAAATGGCACTTATCCTATCGATATCGAAGTGATGAAAGGCAGAGATGGCAGCGGCGAGACTTGTTAGCATGTACAGATCGAAAGAAACGCCGTTAAACATTTTGTCGAACACGTTAGAGATTCTGCCAGTTAGCTTTACATATATTTCAAATAATTCTTTCTGTTATAGGCACCAGGTCTGAAATATTGGGGAAGAATCCTAGTCAATTGCATCGAACCCAGTGCACAGCTGGTACTTATTCTCTCGACATCGAATAATATATAAATCGAAATGATGAAACGCAAAGTTAACTCCGGCAGTATTTGAACACAAGACGTCAAATCGGAAGAAACTTCGTTCGGCAATTTTTTCGGCGTAGTAACGATTCTGCCAGCTCGCTACCATTTGGATTTTGAATAATGATAAATAAAACAAAACAATGTTATCTGAATATATGTCTCTCGGGTTCTCTATTTGTCTGTATATGTTTTAGAGAGGAGAAATTATTCACGCACCATCCAGAATACATGTATCTCTATAGATTTAATCCGTTTACTGCACGTAACATCACCATTCAACGTATATATGCGTGGTGTGTGTGTGTGTGCGCGTGTCTATGTGTGTGTGTTTGTGTGCATAATGTGGAAAATGACAATATTTGTTGCTTTCCGCATAAGTTCGCATATATATGCATTCATATTCTTTAAAATAAAGAAAATAGTACTGCTTCTTTCCAATTATTACCTTAGCCAATATTCAATGAATTCCTTTTTTTTCATTTATTGTCATGAAATCTTTTTGTTTTCTTTTTTGCTAATGCTTCAATAAATTATGTATTCATAAATCTTCATTACACAAATGTATAAGCTTGGTTTTATTATATCTGCGTATATTTTTATACCTTCCTATATATTTCCTGCTTATCCCCAAATCTATATAGATATGGATTCAAATACCAATGTATTTATCTAACTGTGGATTACAATTTAAACATATGTGCATCTATATATTTGGCAAACAAGCTACAGATTTTGTTTTTACTTTGTTCGGTAATTCTACAATTTCAATATTTCGTAGTGTACCCATTCTTTTCGAAGAACGGAGAGTACACACTTCTTTCACTCTCTCTTCCTCTCTCTCTTCCTCTTTCCCT
>NC_142935.1:70559844-70569844 GCF_046866305.1 Octopus bimaculoides
CACGCCACCACTTTGTCTCTCTCGGTTCCGTGCCTCATCGCGTTCATACACACATAATTTTTCTCGTCTGGCCGTAAAGCCTTTTCTGTTTGTTTTCCTGTCTTGTTTTTTGTCCACCACTACATTCCTCCATGACTAGATTTAATTTGCGTATACAGATTTAATCTACGATCCATGGGACGAGCCGTTTTAACGTTGCGTCCTGCCCGAAGCTCGTCGAAACGCCGGTGTTAAAACGTGGGTAGCTGATGAAGTAGAATGTTCTCTATGTGGCTCGTGTGTTCTCGTCTACGTTTGTTTGCAATGTCCTGTACCCAGATATGCACCTATACATACAGGTGGATGTCGGTATGCACATACCTGTACGTATATATGCATATACTCATTTACTTTTGTTTTTATATATATATATATATATATATATATATATATATATACCGCATGTACTCGAGTAATAATCGATCTCTTGTAAAAGTCGACCCCCAATTTTGGGCCCATAATTTGTTGATACTTACAGATGATAACTTCCTTCATATTGGGGCAGCAGCAGTAATGATATTTTAATCGAGTGTCTGTTAAATGTCTTGTATTTGTGTTTTTACTGGGAAATGCCTATCATGCCCAAGTTAGTTTTAGCATTAAATGAGAAGAGGTATATGAACCATATTATTTTCCTAGGTCTAGTTTTAGGTTTATTTTGTTGGGTCATATCTTTACTTGAATGGTTATAATGCTTCTTATTTTTAAACCGCTCTTAGTACATTGTTGTTACAGGGAATTGCCTTCTGAAATATTTCTTTAGAAGAAGAGAGATTAGATATCCTATTTCTAATATAAGCCCTCTTGTATTTAAATGCTATATGACTATATGACCAGGAATGTTCGTGTATGTAGCAGATTTTTTTCATTTGGCATATAGCACGGTTAATAAAGGCGTTAAGGTCTTCGGAAACATCTAGAAAATAGACATTTGACAGGTTAATAGCAGCAGTCATTTTGAGGTCTAATTGACTGGAAGTATCAATGAGCTTTTTCCCTAAATTTATCGAGAGTATGACTATCACAGACATGAGATATTCCTAAACTATCGTTTCGATTATAAACCGATATTGTGGGAAGGGAACTTGGATCTCGGTTCATGCAATATAAAGACACATACAATATCGTAGATTTCCACACTGTCATAGAGTCCTCATCGATACATTGAACAATTCAGATCTTTTAACCCATGCTGAGCTCTTAGTAAATGGAATTGTTTTTTCTCGCATGCATGATAAACTGCAGGTCTATGTCTTCTATATCAACATACAGGGGTTGGACAAAATAAGGGAAACACCTAGCATCACAGCATCATAATTTTGAAATATCTATAACACCGTCAAAAGCTTGTTTTTTTTAATGTTTTTTTTTTATTTACTATTAATGTTGCATAATATGTTTTGCTAAAATTGGTGTTTCTTTTCAGATAACATCAGAAAAAGGTATTTAAAATTCATTGAAATGACAGATCTATCGGACTTTCAAAGAGGTCAAATTGTTAGTGTTCGTATGGCAGGCGTTAGCGTAACGAAAGCAGCCGAAATTATTGGTGTATCAAGAAGTACTCTCTCCGAAGTAATGACAGCCTTTGCGAAAGGGAAAAACCTCGTCGAAACAAAATTCCGGAAGAAAACCAAAACTTTCAGATAAGGACTGTCGGACACTTTAGCGAATTGTTAGAAAGGATCACAAAAGTACAGATCCCAAAATTACTGCAGAGCTTAGTGACAACCTCGAGAACCCAGTTTCCACAAAAACTGTTCGCTGGGAGCTGCACAAAGCCGGATTTCACGGGAGGACAGTAATCAGAAAACAACTACTTTTAAAAACAAACGTTGCAAAGCGTTTAGAATAGAGTAAAAACCTACAGAATTTGGTGCCTAGAAAAATGGAAAAATGTTATTATCTCGAACTAGTCATCCTTTACCTTATTTCCAACCACCGGCCGAGTATACGTGTGGTGCCAGCCAAACGAAACATTTGACCCAGATTGCTTTCTTCCAACTCTTAAGCATGAAGGATGATTTCTGATGATCTGGGGATCTACATCTTGGAAACCTGCCGGCCCAATGGTTTTCCTTCATGGCAGAATTAATAATGAAGGCTATTTAAGCATTTTATCCAATCAAATTCATCCTATGATTGCGGAACTGCTTCCGGGGAGAAACACAGTCTTTTAGGATGACAATGCACCAATTCACAGCTAAAGTTGATACTGAATGGCACAAGGGACATTCTATTGAAGTTGAACATATTATCTGCCCTCCACAGTCCCCAGATCTCAATACTATTGAACATTTCTGGTGCATTATAGAGAAAGAAAAGTAAGGAGTTGATATCTTCCACTATCATCACTAAAAGAACTGGAGACTGTTTTAGATGAAGAATGGACAAAAATTCCTTTGGAAACAATTCAAACGTTGTACGAGTCCATAACTCGTAGAATTCAAGCTGTAATTACTGCCAAAGGCGGTTCTATCACATATCAAAATAAATGTGTTTGACATTTTAAGGTGCTTCCATAATTTTTTGTCCAACTCCTGTATGTTTTTGCGAAGTCAATCACCTTATCAATTCTATGACATTGAAATGTAAATCTAGATTTGAATTTAAATATGTCCTACACGTATATGAACCGATGTAGAAGTTCATCTATTCGATAACACTGCGTAGTGTGAATACTGTATGGCTTGCTTTAAGTTCTTTATATAAACGTTTTGCTCTTCCTCTTGATACAACTTTGATGCGTAAATATCACTGTGATATTTCATGCCCTGTGGAAAGCATTCAACTTCTTATACAATCCAAATGTAAGCAAAATAGAGTATGAGATAGAACTAAATTGTGGGGTGCCAGAGAATCTTCGGAAAAGGTAATTTGGATGATGATGCTATGATGCTTACAAGACATCTTCACACGCAAGGTTCTGCTATTCGTTTCTATTTACTTTATTTTCAAGTAGGTTCAAACTGATTTAGAATGATTCAATAAACACAGTGTTATAGTGTGTAGAGCGTGAGGTCGTTGGGGATTATTGGAAGTGAATTACAATCCTCTTAATGGAATCGTGTCTTGAGCTAATGCTATCAGCTATTCCACTTTTAATCTATCTAGCCTCAAATTACAAACCAAGAGAGGCGCTACACAATTGAAAATATCAAAGTGACAAGAAAATTGCTAGGTGTTTTACATTTATGTGCTAGAGATATTACTTACGAGTCAACTGAGGATGACAGAGATTTCTGCATTACAGATAAAGGACAAAAGTATCCTGAGAACAAACAAAAAGTTTTCCTGATTTACATCAGTATATTTTCCTTCTATTTTTTCTGTTATCTTTTTTACTCGATTCCAGATAATTGACAATAATCAAAACAGGTCTCTCAGATTACAACCCTTCTATTTACACTCACGGCGAAAGATTTCAGGCTTAAAAAGTAAGAAATAAGATCAAAATTTTAGATTCGCTTAAGAATAGTATTTTATGCTTTATGCATTAAGATATACAAGATGATTATACGAGCATCAAAGATTTAACGAGTGGGTGGCACCAGACTAGACTGCTTGAGAATAAACGAATTTTCTATGAAATTACAATATCCGGTTTCAAAACGTGAAGGACTCATTATATAATGTGCTTCTAAACCTGCCCCCAGATTATGTTTCTGTGGGTATTTATGATGGTTAGTTGTCAAAATATTTGTTTTGATTGTGGTAAATTTTGATAATTAATAGTTCAAATATTGTTTCATGTATCTATGTTTACTTTCGTCTATAGGCATTTAACTAACGTATCTGCATTTGCCTATGCACGTGTATAAAAACATGCTCAGCACTCCTAACTTATATATAATTACACTTTGTGGTTAATATTTTCGTTTCTCTCCTTATTGAAACACAAATACGATGCTCTTTAGAACTATTTTAAAGAAATAATTAATCTTACTTTTATAATCTAAGACTTTTCCTAAAACATGTTTCATGGGATTATTATTGCTTGATCTAATAATACAAAATCCACGAAAAATAAAATCAGATTCTTGTCTCTAAAATTTAGAGAATACTGAATTTATTCAAGAAGCACAAACCTGAATTTAATGTGATTTACATTGGAAAAGATTGAGGATTACATTTTCTTTCTAGATATTTTACATTAATTTCTTTTTATATGGCTTTTCTTCTTTTTGAAAAAAAAAAAGGTGTGTCTTAAACTAGGATTTTTTTTTGTTCTTTTTTTTGTTCTTTTTTGTTCTTTTTTTGTTCTTTTTTTTTGCAGAGATCAGCAATTTTAATTGTAATTTGGAATTAAAGTAACCTATTTTAGAAGCAAAATGATAGGAAACCTAGAGTATTTCTAAATGTATGTTGTAATGTTTGTATATAAACACACACACACACACACACACACACACATGTATATACCTATATAATTAAAATAAGACATATATATACGAACACATACATAGAATCACTAAATTGCTTTTTAGTGCGGGCAACGATTGGAGAGTACATTGCAAGCCTTAAGTGTCATCCTTATTGGTTAAACAGTTATATTGTAAAGGGAAAGGTATTAGGAATTGAGACTAACATCTTCGAACTGCAGGAAAATGTGATCGGGTATTCTGCAAAATTCCTGAAAAGAGCTTTTGAGATCTGAGGAGACTTGTTATCACCCAAATTCAAGACCACTTCGCTGCTTGTTAAATGCACACATAATAGCATAGCTTTGAAATGATGATGATGATGATGATGATGATGATGATGATGATGATGATGATGATGATGATGATGATGGTGATGATGACGATGACGACGACGACGACGACGATGACGATGATGAAAATAATATTCGTCTTTCGAGAATAGCATCGAATGTTGAATTTAGAACTTGATACTGCCTGTCATGGTGCAGGTGGCATATATAATATACCAGTAATAACAGAAAACCAATTTTTGATTAATGAAGTGCGGCATTGTATGATATTGTATAATAGGATATACTCTATAATAGAATATTCTTGTACGAGTTAACTGTATTCAATAAATTACCAGAAAGTAATATATTTGGATACATATTCATGCACATTCATAGATGTTCATACCCTATAGTATTAGCAAACGAAGCGAACATTATATGTCACATTTACCAAGGATATTGCTCTATAGTTATATATATATTAGAGACAGGAATAGGCATTTATATTCTCATTAATATGTTTAAAACAATAATTCTGTGTAATGCAAATAAGTGAAAAACCAACATAATGTAAATCTTCTCCGAATATTACGATTGCTTCAACTTTTCATTATAATGTCCGGAATATAATTAAAATAATTGTATTTATAGTTGTTATTAAACGTCAGTAATATTTATCCATTTGTGCCAAAAATTATAGCTCATCGAAAAGTGGTTATTTGGGAAATACTGTGTGTGTGTGTGTGTGTGTGTGTGTGTGTGTGTGTGTTTGTGTGGTGTGTGTGTGGATACTGACGCGGCAATGAAATTATTCCCCTGGCTCTGAATTCTATATTAGGGTTCAAATTATGTTGTTGGGTTCAACTTGATGTTAATGTAGACATTTGTAAAGTTTTCTCCTCATCCACAATGACAGCTTTATTAGAAGGGATGTAAAGTTAGCTTCTGATAAAACTACGATAAAACTTGTGACTGAATAATCAGTTTCCTCACATACCTACCCACCACCGTCATCATCATCATTCTAACCATCATCATCACCGCCATCGTCACATCGTCGGCACCACTACACAACTTCTGTCATCACTATCATCAGCGTCATAAATACTACGTCATAAACACTACGAATGTCGTCACCACTACCATCCCCACCAATACCACTACCATTACCATTACCATAGTCAACAACTCTACGCCATAATTAGCGTCATGGCGACAACCACCGTCACATCGTCGTCGTCATCATCATCATCATCATCATCATTGTCGTCATCATCACTTCAACCACCGACACCACCACCACCACCACCACCATTACCACCACCACGTGCATTTTTACTATCACCACCATTTCATTATCTTCATCATGACATTTACCACAATCATCTCCTCCACCACCATCACAACCATGATTGTCACCACACTCCTTTCCGGCCCTGCCATCAACATTATCCCTATTTCCATCATTATAGCCGCTATTCATTATTATTACAATATAAACACTAGTCAGTTACTTGTGATTCTAACAGCTGTTCATTTATTATCCTTATGTAACATTAATTTCTTGTCTTATTATACTTGTTATTATTCTTGATCATCCAGTCAGCCTTCATCGGTCACTATCAGTATTATTCCAGACATTAACATATCTTTATACATAGTCACATTTTAATTAATAATTCTGCAGATAAAATAGACCAAGTTTAACAACGCTCTCCGCTTCTATGTTCCATAAATCAATATACTATCCTTTATTTTTTTATTTGTTTCGGTATTTACATTGTGGCCATGCTGTGACACCGCTTTGAAGGGTGGTCAAATCGAACTAATCGACCACAGTACTTTTCATCTAAGCCTGGTACATATTTTATCGGTTCAGTTCGTCGAACTGCTAAGTCACGGGGGTTGTTAATAGACCAGCATCTATGTGTTGGGACAAAGAGACACAACGACACGCACAGACACACATGTTTCTCTCGGACCCGATATACCATGAATTCTCCCCTCAGTTTTCCGTGTATTTGCACTCTGTGTAAATATACTCTGTTAATATGTACGACGACAAGGGTTCTAGTTGACCCAATCGACAAACATAACAGTCTTCTCGTGAAATTAACGTGCATGCAGAGTGACAGAAACTGTGCCAAGGCTGGCTCATTTGAGATACAGGTACTACTTATTTTTGCCTGCTGAGTGGATTGTAGCAACGTGGAATAGGGACACAACGCCTCACCGAGAATTGAACTCCCTTACCACTGAGCCACGCGTCTTCACACTCTGTTAATATATAAATATCTATATATTTATATATGAATGTTCATCGTCTGAATATTTTCAGACTTTGTTTGTCACTATGAATATTGTATATAATTATCCCAAGCAGTTTTACTTGTTTATCTGCATCACTATCTCCATATATACATATATATCTATGTATGTATATGATAATACAAATGATATATGAGCATATGCATGTATACATACATATATGTACATACGTACATCTACATGTATATATATATAGATGCATATCCGGGTACAGGACGTCTAAAAAGGAACGGGAACATAAATAAAACACCAAAAAAAACGGACTTTTTTTTACAGACAACAGAATGAACACATGGGAAAACAGATGATCCACTTCTGGAACTCTTCTTTCATCAGCTGCCTCTATTCTAAACTAGGCGTTTCAAAGATGAGGCAGAACGCGCTCTTAGAGAGAGAGAGACAACTCAACGGACGGATGGCATCATCCATGGTCAGCCATGACCGACGGACGTGTAAGGGATATATATATATATATATATATATATATATATATATATATATATATATATATATATATATATATATATGATTCCAAAATTGGAAGGTTGCTTCACAACCTTCCTAATCACACAAATATGTCTGCGCCTATCATCAGCCATGACAGTAGTTCGTTTTTCTAAGACTTTAGATATGTTAAAAGGGAAATTAGATGATAATTCTCTGGGGACCTCGCAGTTTGTCTGTCGTTACGTCCTACGTTATATTTATTTTATTTATTATTACCAAGGTCACCTTCTGTGTTAAGTAGCGAATAATATTTCGATTTGAACCTAGTTTTGTCATTTGTTTTCTATATTTATCTCCGGTTGATATGTACATTCAAAATATCGATATCAAGAAATCGATGAAGCAGTAAAATGCTCAAGATTTTCGGTAACTTCCTTTCCAATAAGAAGTTCACACAACGCTATTAGAAGTTCTATGTGAATGTGCGTGCGTGCGCGCGCGCGCGCGTGTGTCTGTGTGTACGCGTATGTGCGTGCATGTGAGCGTGAGTATTTACATGCTTGTGTTTGTGTGCATGTGTTGGATCATATTGAATACATTTGCAATGAATTTTATGCCGTAATATGAAAAATGGTAATTAAGTTTAAATTGGTTCTTTAGAGAAACATTCTCTATATTTATGCATCTATATATGCATATATATATATATATATATATATATATATATATATATATACACATACATACATGCACACACGTGTAGGTGTATATATATGTGTGTGTATGTGTATATATATATATATATATATATATATATATATATACATATATATATATATATATATATATATATATACACCCACAGACGCGTGTGTCTGTGTGTATGTTTCTCTCTCTCTCTCTCTCTCTCTCTCTCTCTCTATATATATATATATATATATATATATATATATATATATATATATATATATTAATAAATTATAGGGTGGCAAAGAAAATTTTAGAAATTTTATTTACCACCAGTGGCCTAGCGAGAGTAAAAACAGTCAATAGACTATGTATTATTCATTAGAAATGCAGAGACGCCTATAATAGGACATCTACTCGCTAGAAATAGCAGCAAAAATACTACATACCACAAAACTTTTGTGGTATGTAGTATTTTTGCTGCTATTTCTAGCGAGTAGATGTCCTATTATAGGCGTCTCTGCATTTCTAATGTATATATATATATATATATATACATGTATATGTGTGTGTGTTTGTGTGTGTGTGTGTGTGTGTGTGTTGACATATTCATACGATTATATTTTTATATGTTTATCCATATACAAATGTGTGTATGAGTGTACGTGCGTGTATGTACGACGTTGCTATGAACATTCGTATTTGAATATACGTGTCTAGGAAGGGGTATATTAATAGGAAATAGAAAGTTGTATCTCGCCTTTTTTTATTATTATCAAGATACAGAACAATAATTATTGATGTAATTGTAATTTGAAAACCTATCCATTGTTGCGGCATCTTCTGAGAGAATTGGATTTCTAAAATTTGTAGGTCTCATGTATCACGTCGGATATCAATTCTTACATTCATAAGCAAACAAGAGAATTTCTCGAAAATTATTTATATGTTGTGTAGATTGTCTCATTTAGATTTTGGAACATAAAGGCGTTGAAATTGTTTTCGTAATGTACCTGCTCACTTGAATGATACTTGGCTAATTTCTTATATTTCTATTATCTTTTGCTAATACAATATGCTTCATGTACGTTAACAGAGTAGTTGTGTAATATCGATCAGGATTTGACTAATTAAGTTCCACCGTGAAAGGTTATAGAAACAACGGAAACAAAGATGAATGCATTCTATTTTGATGCATGTAAGTAAATGTAAGTTTTTTGATTGGAGCCCAAATTGAATAATAAGGTCAGTACCATAGCAATACAGAGTTTAAATCTAATTACAATGTCCACAGAATAGATGTACATATGCTGAAAACAACGTATAATGGGTACATGGTTGAAAATAATGCTTTCACGTCCGCGCATTGAGAGTATTATCATAAATCTAATTGAGACTGACATCGAAGATGTATTAAAACAAGGTTTTCCATTATTGTTTTAACACATAGATATGCACATACTCATATTATACGTAATATCTGATAGTAAATAAGAAACATTTTGCAGAAAATGTGTCTAAAAATTCGTTGTGCGGTTTATAACCGACTCTGAGTAAGGTCAAGTATATGCGTTAAACCGTTGACTAAATTTAACAAAAACGCTCACAACCGTGACTGAATGTGATTGATTCTACTCAGCCCGACTCGAAAATAAAATTATTTACTTAAAAATAAATAATATTATTTCCTGGTGTTATCGTTAATATGGAGGCGCAATGGCCCAGTGGTTAGAACAGCAGACTCGCGGTCATAAGATCGCGGTTTCGATTCCCAGACCGAGCATTGTGAGTGTTTATTGAGCG
>NC_142935.1:70574844-70584844 GCF_046866305.1 Octopus bimaculoides
GAATGTTCCACCAGAATTCCTTGTGTTGATGTTTATGTAAGTATTTACTTAATATATATATATATATATATATATATATATATATATATATATATATATATATATATATATATATATATACCTTTCGTACGCTTGGCTGCCTAAGTGACAGTCTGGATAAGCTTGGATTTTCAAAAGAGATCAAACCAACTCACTCATTATAAATAGAGTCTGCACGTGGAATAGTAAAAATATACAAAACTTTTCAAAGGGAAGGATTTATATAATTATAAACACAACAGAACATATATTTGTATACACACACATAATTGAAAGTCTGTCGATGTCTTATTTGCTCCCATAAAACATCAATCATTACGTTGTGTTGTATGTGTATGGGTAGCGAGTCTACCAGTGACTTGATACCTATGCAAATGCAAACTTATGAACATTTTTTTTTAATCTTTAAATAAAACCATTTAAAACGTAATCTATAAACTAATGGATTTCACTTGAAATGAGATTGATTATCTCTCTCCTTTTCATGTCTCTAGTAGCTTTTCGAGCATGGATGCAGCTGGGATTGCCGTCTCTGAAAACTTGTCAAACTTTTTATTCAATATTAGTAACAATATGGAGTGGATTTGACAAGATTTAATATTGATACAAATCGATTTAATGTGCAATAAATAAATGAAAGGCTAATGAATACATGCAAATAAATCCATACATACATAATACACACATGCAGTCATACATACATTCATACTTATATTCGTAAATATGTATGTATATACACATATATATCTATTTATGTACATGTATATATATATATATATATATATATATATATATATATATACACTTATGTACATGTATATATATATATATATATATATATATATATATACATACACACATATATGTATGTATACTTATGTGTGTGTATATATATATATATACATACACACATATTTGTATGTATATTTACGTATATATATATATATATATATATATATATATATATATATATATATATATATATATATATATTGTTAGCTCCTGCACTGCTAACTGAATGTGTTCTTTAAGTTCAACTAAATAAGATTGCTCCATCTTGGGATGTAGATAAAGAAAATGATTGATAACAAACTGAACATGGACAAATAAGAGGGGTTAGGTTTAGGGTTATGAAAATAAAATTATAAACAAAATTCAAAATTTATGATAAACTTTAATTAAAGTGAGTTTTTTTTTTAAATGCATCCGATTTCACTCAAATCATCATTAATTGTGGGACACTCCGTATTTACTCGTCCGACTAAACGGGGGAGGGAACACAAGGGGTTAAATGCAAGTAGCGAGTGTAGCTTCCGGATTTGGTCACGCGGTCAAACCCAAATGGCTGTGAGTCACAACAACAGTTTTTTTTTTCTGGATGAATATATTGAATTAAATAGTTCAGACATGGATGACACAGAAAGCAGATATGCTGCCGGGCCCTGCTACGTTGTTCAGGATTGGAAACGTGTGACATCAACAGGGCAATTCTGGAGAATGGATGAATGCCTTTGTTGTGCCTTTATCCAGTCGCGCGCGCGAGCACGCACGCACACATACACACACACACACACACACACGCACGCACACACACGCGCACACACACACACACACACACACACACACACACACACACACACACACACACAAACATGGCCTGGTGGTGCGCGGGATGGTAATATAAAAAACAACGGGGCGCCGACAAAAGATTTTATGTTCTTATCATTTCCTCTGCCAAATTGGACAAAAATGTTTTCATGAAATCTTATACGCCACTTATAATGCATAAGTAATGTCAATATTTATCGCCGGAAAATGGACTAAAACAAAGATAACGCCCAGTACAGTATACTCAAATCTGATTAATCTGCATTTTATGGGTCCCATAGTCGGCGTCGGATGTTTTTTTAGTCAACAGCAATTTGAGGAGCCTGATTAATGTTTATTGCAGATTTGGGAGAAAGCGTCAGGATACACTTCAAGTTACGATCCTTAACGCTGCGAAAGTGCTTAAAAAATGCGGTTTATCTGCTCCTGGGCCCCCATTAGGCAAGACGTTGAGCAATTTTTGACTCATGTTTGTGTGTGAAGAAAAACTGAAAGCTAGATTGATAGATATGTTAGTTGTCTGTTATCATAAAATGAGTTTGAACAATAACCTTTGCCATGCGGTTCGGGTTAAACGTCCAATTTCTTTGAACAACGATATTGGCGTTACGAAATTGGATGCAAGAAGCTAGGTGGGTTAACCAGGGAGATGATTGAAAATCTGTGATTGAATATTTAAGACTGAAAGTGGCATGAAGGTTCTTTTGGGTAAATTTATGTGCAAAGATTAACAACAACGACGTAAAAATACCAGACATTAAAAAACGTATCTTAAGTATTTCAAAACAGCTACTTAATTGGAGCAAAACAAGGGAACGATGTTTAACTAGAGCATCCAGAACCTATTTGTTGAACGTATCTGGAGAACAAGAAGACCAGCGTGTTTCTGAGGAAACCATGGTTGAATTTGCCGTCAACAGTAGATAGTGAATGGCATTAGCTGAAGGCCTGGACTTAGTTGTCGAGAACCTTATCAGAGGATTGGTAAAAACCCTATTTCCTCATTGAAGTCGCCTGATGCAGTTTACCTGAAATATCATTGCAGTGTTTCTTGCAGAAATTTGGTTTAGAATACTAAAAAAAAAAAAAAACTCTAGAGAGACAACCATAGCAAATGAGCACAGAGGAAGCCATTCTGTCAGCAAAGGCAAAACGGAAGGCTAATGGACAAAACAGTTGTGACCCAGATACTCCTACTGAAGATGAAAGTTTTCCAACATTCTTACAGAATTTGTTAGCAACAGAAGAGCTTAATACATTATGAAATGGCTCTTAGAGTTTTGTTTAGTGCAAACTCTCTCTCTCTCTCTCTCTCTCTCTCTCTCTCTTTAGAAAACATCCGAAAGCACATATACAATTGTGCTAATATAGACAAATAAGAAGTAAACGCATGATATTACCAGCGTAAACGAGTAGTAAAAGCATGAAGTAGTAATGATGATGAACAGAAAACAAAATGTTGAGATTGACATAGAATCCAACATAACTGTGGATTCGGCGGGGAAATTGATTAGGTGGCGTATTTTATCTTAGTCCATTGTCATATTTGTTCCGGTAGAATCATTATTGGTACCAACAGCCAGTGAGTGGTCCACTGAAAACCTGCAATTAACCACAGTACACATCATATAATATGACATAAAACAAATAATTCTATAAAGAATAGGTTGACGGCATATTTAATAACAAGAACTTACATAAAGTGACGAATAATGATTTCCAATTTTGTCACAAAGACACTGAGATCGGAAATAAGATTTTGCACCTCACAGGAATAGAAACATAGCTCACATCGGCAGGATATGAATTCATATAGAAGAAAATAAAACTACCGATCTAAATATAGCAAGGAATTTATTACGAGAGTTTACCTTCTTCTACTTCATAACCAGCTTCCCATTACTCATGATTTATACTAATCTCCATATAAATTACATTAACCACCGCTTTCTTATCTGTCGCTCGAGGAATTACCTTTAAAGTTTCAAAGCTAAAAGAATCTTCCATAATTTAGCGAACTACAACACAGAAAGATAACCTGAAGCACCTGAAAATAACATGTTGAAGAAATAGCCTTTATATATATATATATATATATATATATATATATATATATATGTGTGTGTGTGTGTGTGTGTGTGTGTGTGTGTGTGTGTGTGTGTGTGTATGTATATATATATATATATATATATATGTATGTATGTATATATATATGTATATATATACATATATATATATATATATATATATATATATATATATATATATATATACATATATATATACATACATACATACACACACATATATATATATATATATATATATACATGTGTGTGTGTGTGTGTGTGTGTGAGTATGTGTGTGTGTATGTATACGTATATGTGTGTGTGTATACATATGTGTGTTTATGCATACAAATACATACACACACACACACACACACACACACACACACACACACACACACGTATTGCAGTCTTCAGCTATTGGAATTCTTCCCAACTCTGTCTTTCTCTCTGTCTTCCTATCTCTCTTAACCTTCTTGCTTATAGCATTCTTTTCCTTGTTGAAATATTTCTTAACTATTCCTGATTACATTGGTGGACTAGAGATTTCTATGGTTCATATCTTTCTATCCTACACATTTCTGTTTTACCTGGTTCTCAAAGCTTGCATACACACACAACCTATACGACAAAACGTATACAAATGTATGTGTACTCTCGCCCTTCGTATATCCAGCTCTTCTTGTCTCTCTCTCGATTTATATATATATATATATATATACACACACATACACACACACATTAGGCGTACCGCAAAGGAATCTCATTTCATATAATGAGTCCAAATCAGCAAAAGTTTATTTATTCAAAATATAATAAACTTTGTTAGCAATGACATTTTCCCATATTGATACAAATTTTCTAATGCTTCGGGATAAAACGATTGTTTGGAGCGTCGCTTTGACATCGTCTCTACTTCTAAATGCTTTCAAATTATTCAGGTCACCTGAATATGTGAAGATCTGATGGGATTAGTCCTCGTAAGTAGGGAGGTGATATAGAGTATCAAAACCTAAGGAATTTATCTTTTTTCTTGGGTTATTTTCGTTAAATGAAGTATTGCGTTTTCATGCTGCAGGATGACTGCATTTCATTTGATTAAAGCTGGTTGTTGTTTAAGGAAAACTTGATAGACCTTTTCAAGTTTCTGATAATGTTCTGCTTTACCGTGCTGCAATTATTTGAAGATACGGCATCTATGGTATTCCAACAAACGCACAACAAAAACTTTCTTGAGTGTAGATCAGGCTTGGGTGTTGGAAACGAATTTTTATTTGACAATAGCCTGAGCTTCGTACCTTTATTGTTGGTGTAGACTATTTCTCATTTATTCCATTTACTTGAGTATTTTATCAATGGTAGATCATTGAGAAGCAAAGACAATGTGGAAATGACATTCCAAACCTTTTTCTCTTCTAAAGAACCAAACTTTTTTTTGCCTGAGTAATTTGAAAACTAGTTTATCGGTGAGAAATATGAAATGCCAGAGACGGCGATTATACATTGAACGAAAAGACATATTATATATATAATCGAAATTTATAGAAAAACACAAGATGAAGACAGGTGTATGAACAACAAGGAGGTGTATTATCAGCTCATCCTACATGAATTTTGAATAAAGAAAACAAGTGATCAAATATTATATTTAATTGAAATTTAATCATCAATGTACTTTCCCTGATTATCTATGACTTCCTTCCATCTATTTACAAGCTTTTTAATCCCATCAATGTAAAACTATTTTGGTCTCAAACCGAAGAACTCCCAAATGTCAGTTTCGACCTCCTCCTGGCTTGCGAAAGTTATGTCCCCAAATGATTCTGTAAACTACGAAACAAATACTAGTCTGAGGGAGCAAGGCTGCGAGAATAAGGTAGATGATGAATTGTTTCCCAACCAAGCTCTTTGATCTTCTGTGATGTGATCTTTGCAGAGTGGGGTCGTGCATTGTCCTGATGAAACATCATTCCTTTTCGATTCACTAAAGCGGGTCTTTTTCTCTTCAAAGCTTAGTTCAAACGCTCTGATTGCAGACAGTAGACTTGAGTATTGATTGTTGCATTTGATGGTAACAATTCAAAATGAATTACTCCTTTGCAATCCCACCAGATAGAGAGAAGAACCTTTTTCCATGAAGTTGCCTTCTGGGTTGTGGTTGAGCCTTTTCCCTTTTACCAAGCCACTGTTTACGTCGTTTCACATTTCGATAGAAGATCCAGTCACAATTCTATCCAAATAGGGTAAAATGAGTTCGCAAGAATGGAGAGAAGGGTAGATGTCAATTCATGAGTCACCTATTTTCCAAGTTTAGGAACCTTTCCATGTAATTGAAGATGGCGATGAACAGTTCTATGGTTTGAAGTAATCTTTATTACCAATTATTCAACTGATAATGCAGGATTTTCTTCAAGTAATGCCTCAAGGAGCTTATCATCAAACTCAACTGGGCGTCCTGTTTGATCTTCATCTCTACTTCTGAATTTTGCAAACCATCTTCTGCAAGGTCTTTTTGCAAACTATCTTCTGGAAGTTCTTTCATTGAAGCATTCTTTCCCATAAACTGAGTGTACGCTTCAAGTCGCTTCGGTTGCAGAGTTTCCGTTGTTGTTCTCATAAAGCATTATGTGCTTAAATGTACACAAATTCATAGAAATAATTTTAAATTCCATTAGACATTCTAAAATGCTATTAAATTTCATTTAATTTTAAAAAAGGTAAAACCAGACAGAACTTCTGGGATGACTTGATAGTCTCACCCTCGGGAAAGTGAAATATATGCGATGGGCTTCTTTCAGTTTCCGTCTACCAAAGGCTGTGGCAGAACAGAATCTCTACTTGATCTCATGAAAACACAGTTCATGGGCAAACCATACTGTCTCCAGTCAGAAACATCGACGTATTAAACTTCTGTTTGACCAACAATGTGGAACTTATTCACTAACATCTCGGACCACAACATCATTGAACTAACAATGTATGGTCCAAGATAAATTGGTAATGTATTTTATATAGGTGCAATCCAAACTCTGTCCACTCTACAAGATTGTCTGGAAGTTAATTGAAAAACAGATACTAAAGTAGTATTCGCTTCAAAGTCTCTCTGTGCAGGACACTGATATGAGACTTAAAGAATTCATGTCAATGAATGCATTAAATTTGCTCAAAAGAAGAGAGTAATTACATAGAAAACTATCATTCTCGAGAGAGGAGAATCCCTATGAGACGCAGAATAAAGATCTCCAATCTACGGAGCCACATGAATTTTTAAAGTAAATCTAGTGGCATATACCTCCGTACTGTTGTAGCACCGAAAACTGTCAATGAGTTTTAAGGGGCATACTACAAAGTGTATACCCGATTACAAGGTGATATATACATGTGTGTGTATGTGTGTGTGTGTGTGTGTGTGTGTGTGTGTGTGTGTGTGTGTGTAAATATTATCGGTCGCACTTACGTGGTATATGTGCTTTGTTTATACGCCAAACTTGCTGCAAAATATATCTAAAGTAAGCTCCCTATTCGACGCCGAGTGTACGTATATATATATTTATATATATATATATATATATATATATATATATATATATATATAAGCAATGTTAATTCTCTAAATGAAGTATTAACAGTAACTGCACGATAAAGTGTAGTATATTGCCACTTAAGTGTGGCTGACCCCTAGGGGTGGATGTTACTGTTGCTTTTAGCCCCAGGAGGACATCTCCTCCAGCTGGCTTATCGACACACGACTGTGTCCTGTTTGCCAAGGGAGTTATCCCTCTCACCACGGCCAGCAGCACGAACGTATCCGGATTTCAGGGTTATTTCCCTTCGTCGGCGTTCGACAGCTGATGACCTTGGTGAGAGAGAAAAACCTGGCAAATCTTATATCTTCTTTTCCAGTGGCATTCTTCACTGATATTGAAAAGGTGAAAACAAGCAATGTTAATTCTCTAAATGAAGTATTAACAGTAACTGCACGATAAAGTGTAGTATATTGCCACTTAAGTGTGGCTGACTCCTAGGGGTGGATGTTACTGTTGCTTTTAGCCCCAGGAGGACATCTCCTCCAGCTGGCTTATCGACACACGACTGTGTCCTGTTTGCCAAGGGAGTTATCCCTCTCACCACGGCCAGCAGCACGAACGTATCCGGATTTCAGGGTTATTTCCCTTCGTCGGCGTTCGACAGCTGATGACCTTGGTGAGAGAGAAAAACCTGGCAAATCTTATATCTTCTTTTCCAGTGGCATTCTTCACTGATATTGAAAAGGTGAAAACAAGCAATGCTAATTCTCTAAATGAAGTATTAACAGTAACTGCACGATAAAGTGTAGTATATTGCCACTTAAGTGTGGCTGACCCCTAGGGGTGGATGTTACTGTTGCTTTTAGCCCCAGGAGGACATCTCCTCCAGCTGGCTTATCGACACACGACTGTGTCCTGTTTGCCAAGGGAGTTATCCCTCTCACCACGGCCAGCAGCACGAACGTATCCGGATTTCAGGGTTATTTCCCTTCGTCGGCGTTCGACAGCTGATGACCTTGGTGAGAGAGAAAAACCTGGCAAATCTTATATCTTCTTTTCCAGTGGCATTCTTCACTGATATTGAAAAGGTGAAAACAAGCAATGTTAATTCTCTAAATGAAGTATTAACAGTAACTGCACGATAAAGTGTAGTATATTGCCACTTAAGTGTGGCTGACCCCTAGGGGTGGATGTTACTGTTGCTTTTAGCCCCATGAGGACATCTCCTCCAGCTGGCTTATCGACACACGACTGTGTCCTGTTTGCCAAGGGAGTTATCCCTCTCACCACGGCCAGCAGCACGAACGTATCCGGATTTCAGGGTTATTTCCCTTCGTCGGCGTTCGACAGCTGATGACCTTGGTGAGAGAGAAAAACCTGGCAAATCTTATATCTTCTTTTCCAGTGGCATTCTTCACTGATATTGAAAAGGTGAAAACAAGCAATGTTAATTCTCTAAATGAAGTATTAACAGTAACTGCACGATAAAGTGTAGTATATTGCCACTTAAGTGTGGCTGACCCCTAGGGGTGGATGTTACTGTTGCTTTTAGCCCCAGGAGGACATCTCCTCCAGCTGGCTTATCGACACACGACTGTGTCCTGTTTGCCAAGGGAGTTATCCCTCTCACCACGGCCAGCAGCACGAACGTATCCGGATTTCAGGGTTATTTCCCTTCGTCGGCGTTCGACAGCTGATGACCTTGGTGAGAGAGAAAAACCTGGCAAATCTTATATCTTCTTTTCCAGTGGCATTCTTCACTGATATTGAAAAGGTGAAAACAAGCAATGTTAATTCTCTAAATGAAGTATTAACAGTAACTGCACGATAAAGTGTAGTATATTGCCACTTAAGTGTGGCTGACCCCTAGGGGTGGATGTTACTGTTGCTTTTAGCCCCAGGAGGACATCTCCTCCAGCTGGCTTATCGACACACGACTGTGTCCTGTTTGCCAAGGGAGTTATCCCTCTCACCACGGCCAGCAGCACGAACGTATCCGGATTTCAGGGTTATTTCCCTTCGTCGGCGTTCGACAGCTGATGACCTTGGTGAGAGCGAAAAAGGTCATCAGCTGTCGAACGCCGACGAAGGGAAATAACCCTGAAATCCGGATACGTTCGTGCTGCTGGCCGTGGTGAGAGGGATAACTCCCTTGGCAAACAGGACACAGTCGTGTGTCGATAAGCCAGCTGGAGGAGATGTCCTCCTGGGGCTAAAAGCAACAGTAACATCCACCCCTAGGGGTCAGCCACACTTAAGTGGCAATATACTACACTTTATCGTGCAGTTACTGTTAATACTTCATTTAGAGAATTAACATTGCTTGTTTTCACCTTTTCAATATCAGTGAAGAATGCCACTGGAAAAGAAGATATAAGATTTGCCAGGTTTTTCTCTCTCACCAAGGTCATCAGCTGTCGAACGCCGACGAAGGGAAATAACCCTGAAATCCGGATACGTTCGTGCTGCTGGCCGTGGTGAGAGGGATAACTCCCTTGGCAAACAGGACACAGTCGTGTGTCGATAAGCCAGCTGGAGGAGATGTCCTCCTGGGGCTAAAAGCAACAGTAACATCCACCCCTAGGGGTCAGCCACACTTAAGTGGCAATATACTACACTTTATCGTGCAGTTACTGTTAATACTTCATTTAGAGAATTAACATTGCTTGTTTTCACCTTTTCAATATCAGTGAAGAATGCCACTGGAAAAGAAGATATAAGATTTGCCAGGTTTTTCTCTCTCACCAAGGTCATCAG
>NC_142935.1:70589844-70689844 GCF_046866305.1 Octopus bimaculoides
CTATTCAAGAATGTATGAGTTGTAAAATATATGGAATACATTTAAGCTACAAAACTATAAATTGCCAGTTTATGTAGCATGTTGTTGGTGATGTTGTTTCATACCAGGTCACATTTGATTGAAATGACTTATAATAAATGGTGCTGTGTTTTTTAAACAGAATTTTGGGATTGGAGGGATATCTTACAAATATTTTTGATCTAATAGAAGAACAACGTTCCCTTTGATAACTGGAGAGGAACCTATTGTTATAGATGTTATTATCATTAGAGAAACCATCAAAGAATATTTAGCCATATTTTAGTAAAGTAATTAACCTCAATACTCAATACTCAATACTGGTGTGTGGCTTTAAGACGTCGGATAGAATGTTTTGGCGCATTTGTTCTCACTCTTGGCATCTGAGGGCAAGACTCGCTGCGGCTAACTTTGCTTTTTAGTCCTTTTGAGATATTAATGAAAACACTAACTTAATGTTTTCAGAATTGTTAGATCGTCGTTTTCTCTTTAAACATTTTACATTCTAAGATCAAGTTCCGTCACATTATACGCTGCAAAGTGGTGTAAAGGCGGACTTTAGAGATTTTGGAAATGGTGATGGAGCAGCAATGAGAGTCGAAGTGATGGATTGAGTAGAGTAATGTCCCAGTATCCTCAACATGCATCAATGTTGACACTGCATTAATTCTTCATGATTTCAAAACGAATAATTTTCAGAAATACTCTATATTAAGGAGTTGCGCATTACTTAACATAAAGTATAAGTTTTACCTTTTTATGGAGTATTACTCTATACAAATACACTATTTTAAACATGTGAAAGACATTTATAACAAGAGAAGATAACTACCATTATATTATCGATACAGTTATTTTACAATCCGTAGGGAATAAGTTATTTCAAACTAACTATAAACATGATTGAAAGTGACCATAAGCAAGGGAAAAGCTCACCATCACATCTAAAACTTAATCTAAAACTACATAGCTAAAGTAATTACAAAATATATCACATTGACTATTATTTCAACCATATTTGACGGTCTGAAAATCTTTAGAGTATGGGACAAAAAGTGTTGTGGTTTTTCTACTTCCGCCGAAATCTATATCCGAGGCTGATTTTATCCCTGCTCGACTGTGCGTCTGAAATTTGCTTCACTGGCGATAACGTAACCTGTCACCGAGCCGGTACAGTATCAGTCGCTCGTTCGAGGGCCATACATTTTCGAGGAGGTGTATTAGGCAGGCAAGTTATTATACACACCTGAACTGATTCCAGTTACCGTGAACACTGTCATTCTGTGGCCCCAATTCAACATCTCCCGAATATGGTATGATAAAAGTCAAAGAAAATCCAAATCCGTATTGGGAAAAAACAAAGAAGTTCCTTGTGAAACGTCAGTGATAGGGAAGAAGAATAGGTAGAATATGAAGTGGCATGAGGAAAGCAGAGATGGAAGGATGAGAGGGAAAAAATATTGACAAGGAATTAGTTTCTCAAACAAAGCTGAACAAGTGATCTCCCTTTGATCAATTTCTCTCTCTCTCTCTCTCTCTGTCTGTCTGTATGTCTGTCTGTCTGTCTGTCTGTCTCTCTCTCTCTCTCTCATACCTGAATCTATTTTAAGTAACAATTCTTTTCAGTTACACGTTTATTTGGTTCGTTTTATTGCTTGGAGTGGAGGCGCAGAATTTAGTGGTTAGGGTACTGGACTTATTATCAAACGAATGTGGTTTCGATTCCTGAACCGAGCGATGCGTTATGTTCGTGAACAAACCATTTCATTTCAGGTTGCTTCAGTTCATTCAGCTGATAAAGATTAAGTTAACCTCAGACGAACCATCGTCCCGTCCAGAGAAAAATATATACTCATGAGAAACCGGGAAACCGGCCGTATGATCCTTACAGAGTAACACTAGTACTTAGATGAAAGTCGGACCAGACACTGGAATTTTGATAATAGACACCCAAGCAATGATAATAGACACCTCATTGAGTGCGTGTGTACACACACGCACACACACACATGCACACACACACACTAATGCGCGCGCGCATACACACAAACACACACACTCACAAACACACACACACACATACACACACGCACACACATACACACACACAGAGGCACACACACACACATATATTTTTACACGACCGGGACGTGCCTCTTTTAGTTTCCGTCTACCAAATCCACTCACAAGGCCTTGGTCGGTCCGAGGCTATAATAGAAGACAGTTGCTCAAGGTGCCACGCAGTGGGACTGAACCCGGAACCATATGGTTGGGAAGCAAGTTTTTTTTACCACACAGCCACTCCTGCGCCTATGTATACATATTTATAGTTTGTCTGTGTAGTATACAAAACTCTGATGTATTCTTTCGAGTAACAATTCTTCAAAGTTGTGCCCAAGAATGGTGTTAGTCTGATGAATGGAACAAGTAAAAGATAAGAAAGATGAACAGATAGATAGATAGAAAGAGCGGGAGGGAGGGAGAAACAGAAAGAGAGAAAGAAAGAGAGAGTGGAGGGAGAGAGGAGGAAAAAGAGAGATAGAGAGAGAAATACAGGTAATGGATAGATCGATATCCATATATTGTACGATCTCCATACACGCAGGTACTATACGTGTTACATAATGGTATGATCAATGAGGAAGAGTAATTTCCCCTGGATCAAATAATTTCACGCGCAAACACTCGCGCGTGCATATACATGACGACAACGGCTATCACCACCACCACCAGCACCACCACAACCACCACCACCAATAACAACAACTAGAGTAACACAACTAACAACTACTACAATAAAAATTCTAACATCTATGAAATAAAGGCTATAAATAGGAGCCAATCTTACTCTAAACATTTCTTAGTGAGAAAAGGAAAAAAAACTTACAATTATTTAAATAAATATTACATATTTAAATCATTCTAAGTTTTGCCTCTTAGTTATATAATTATAGCTACAGGCATGTCTGTGTGCTAAGAAGCCTGCTTTCCGACAACATGGTTCGTTCTTCAGTCTCACTTCATGGCACTTTAGGCAAGTGTCTGCTACTGTAACCTTGGTTCGATCAAAGTTATGTGGGTGGATTTTGTTGACGGAAACTGAAAGAAGCCCATCGAACATATATGCATATATATATATATATATATATATATATATATATATATATATATATATATATATATATACATATATATACATGCATACATATATATATATATATATATATATATATATATATATATATATATATATATATATATGTATATATAAATATATATATATATATATATATATACATACATGCATACATACATATATATATATATATATATATATATATATATATATATATATATATATATATATATATATATATATATATATATATATATATATATATATATATATATATATATAATCATAAATATATAGCGATTGACAGTAACCTGCTTCTCCAACATACTGAGAATTTCAGTATGTTGGAGAAGCAGGTTACTGTCAATCCCTATATATTTATGATTATAAATGATTTTTACCGAAAAGCTTTTTTCATACTGAGCTACCCGGCAAAATTGTTAATTATTAATTTTATTACTAATTGACGATTCCCTGCCCTGCATATCTATATATATACAGATATAGGGCAGAGAATCGTCAATTAGTAATATTACTAATTGACGATTCTCTGCCCTATATCTGTATATTTTATATTGACGCCTCTAAGTTGGATGGTTAAACCGTAATCCCTTCATACAGGATTTTTTTATACGGGACCATTTGTGACGCACATAGAATAGATTCTTTGAAGTGAAATGTTTTGAACTCACTAGCCGATAAATTTGTAAGTGCCTGCCTCACGTGGTCTTGATGTCGCATGGTCAAAATTCACATGAGTTTATTAGACACTTTTAAATTTATTAGAATATTGAGGCTGAAGAACGGAATAGGGTAACTTCATACCCTTAACCGTGAAACGTCGTAGCCAATTAACTAAACGCATGTTTGTTTTTGCTTTTCTCTTCTGTTTTTTGTTCTGTGTGTGCCATAAATATCGCCATCCGTTAGAGAAATAATTTGTAGTTTGGAATCAGTAGTTCTTTGACTGCTATTTCTAAACTTTCAGTATGTTGTAGGAGCAACTCAAGCTAATTCCTGTATATTTATGATTATATATATATATATATATATATATATATATATATATATATATATATATATATATATATACATACATACATATATACATGCATACATAAATATATACATACATACATATATAATTCAAGAGAGTTTGGGGTTGAGGATTCAACCCACTAAGGGATAGTATCTATCCAATATACCCAATCATTGTTACACTAGTGTTATACCAAGTGCAATAAATGGGAGCGGGTAAAAGGGGGGGTTACCCTATATATATGTATATGGTATATATATATATATATATATATATATATATATATATATATATATATATATATATATATATATATATATATATATATATATATATATATATATATATATATATATATATATATACAAGAATAAGGGCAGGGAATCGTCAATTAATAATAGAATTAATAATTAACAATTTTGCCAAGTAGTTCAGTATGAAAAAAACCTTTATCTGTAAAACCATTTATCATCATAAATATACAGGGATTAGCAATTGAGTTGCTTCTCCAACATACTGAAAATTTAGAAATAGCAGTCAAAGAACTACAGATTCTAACCTACAAATTTTTCTCTAAAACGGATGGCGATATTTATGGCACACATAGAACAAAAAACCGGAGGGAAAAGCGTAAACAAAACTCCGGTTTTTTGTTCTATGTGTGCCATAAATATCGCCATCCGTTTTAGAGAAAAATTATATATATATATATATATATATATACAGTTCTATATTTAAGAGATGAGGAATTATTTACATTATTTACGTTATTTACATTTGTCGGATATTTGTCCTCATCTTGTTTGTTGTTAACACAACGTTTCGGCTGATATACCCTCCAGCCTACGGGCATATGGCGTAGTGGTTAACAGCGCGGGCTACTAACCCCAAGGTTCCGAGTTTGATTCACGGCAGCGACCTGATTAATAATAGTAATAATAATAATAATAATAATAATATAATAATAATAGTAACATCTTTAGGAATGAGAACCCAGGTTCGAAATTTCCCCAAGACACCTGACGAAGGCTGGAGGGTATATCAGCCGAAACGTTGTGTTAACCAGAAACAAGATGAGGACAAATATCCGACAAATGTAAATAATGTAAATAATGTATATATATATACGTTAATATATTCGTTTTGCAATTTCTTGATGTGAAATCGTGTGTTCAAACAGATATTGTTGTATTTGGGAATGGTCATGTTGGCAGTGTTTTTATTGGCTAAACTGGCAACATGACCATCTCCAAATACAACAATATACACACACACGCACACACACACACACACACATATATATGTAGTGAGGCGTAAACACACCAGTAAACGTGTATATATATATATATATATATATATACACGTTTACTGGTGTGTTTACGCCTCACTACCTCCGCGGTTCGGCAAATCAGACCGAGACTACTAAGCTTAACGCAATAAATCCTGGGGACGATTTGTTCGACTAAACAAAAAAAAAAACAAACCTTCCATGCATTGCCCCGCCATAACTACACTTAAATGGTTGAAATGAGTAAATTATAAAAGGGAAAAGATGAATTACTAGTTCGCCCTCAAATTTAACAGCTACTAGATCTCTTTCAGCTATCATATATATTTAAATACGTTTTATTTTAAATTTTTGCTACCGAAGAAAGCGCGATTTGCAAACTTGGATGATTTCAATTATATAGGCATCTAAGCAGACGAATGCCTGGCAGTGGATCAGTCAGTCCGTTCTATTAATTTTTAGTTTCTTTATATAGCCTTTATTCCTTGATATTTAAGTCCACCGTACATCTTTGTTTCATACAGTTTTTGATGTTACTTTATTGCCCGTTTGACCACTGACAATTCCGACAATTATTTTTTAGCCATGTAACGACAAAGGTCCTTTTCTCGGACTATTCATTTTTCTCCTCTCCAGATTCTTCCTTGCATTCATTTTTCTGACGAAGAGCCAAATTCAACACATCGCAACCTTTCTTTTCTTCCATCTTGAAACTTTCTCTGAGCGTTAAGCTAAGACATTCTTTAGGCACATCATTTTGGCTTTTATTGTTTTTCTTGTTTCTGTTTCTATTTTTGATTTGCCTATGTATGTATGTATTTATGTATGTATGTATGTATGTATGTATGTATGTATGTATGAATGCTTGCATGTATGCATGTATGCATGCATGTTTACTTGTATGTATGTAGGTATGCATGTATCTATGCATGTATGTATGTATGCATGCATATATGCATGTTTACATTTTCACATTCTTTGTGTGGTACTTAGGAATCATTTTCTAATTAAGTTTTTATATATATATATATATATATATATATATATATATATACATGCAATATATATATATATATATATATATGTACAGGTACATATATATATATATACATACATATATATATATATACATATATATACACATATACATATATATATATACTCATATACATATATATGTATATGTATATATATATACTTATATACATATATTTATACATATGCATATATATACATATATACATACATATATATATATATATATACATACATACATATATATAAATATATACATATATATAAATATACATACATATATATATATATATATATATATATATATATATATATATATACATATATATATATATATATATATATATATATATATATATATATATATATATATATATATATATATATATATATATATATATATATATATATATATATATATATATATAAACACACACATATATATCATTCAACCACGGTAGTGGTTGAACATATTCTCAAATCCACAATTTCGTCAATCGCAGCAGCTTTCAAACTTCGCAACTAATTCTGTTCTCAACTAAATTGCACACTTTTAATAGTTTTAAAGAGGATACCCTCGTATCTACACTTTGGCATAAATAGTTTGAGATGTGGTTGAGTAGAAAAACAGTTACATTAAAATACGGCAGACCTCAAGTGGGCTGTAAGGCAGATATTCATCTACAAATAACATAATTTTTTTAAATTTTAAATTAAGATACATGCTTTTCTTAGGCTCCAATGATAGAAAAATGCACGAGTAATTCAGGATCGTTTGTTGCATTGAACAAAAATTAGTAGAAAAACAGTTACGAGGCAAAATGTTACGAAATTTAATGTCAGTAAGTAAGGAAGTAAAAAGTAACGCTTAAGCAATAAGAATAAAGAATATATTTCTAAAATGAATGCTTACATTCTAAGGTGGAGAGCTGGCAGAAACGTTAGCACGCCAGGCGAAATGTCTGACGGTATTTCGTCTGCCGTTACGTTCTGAGTTCAAATTCCGCCGAGGCCGGCTTTGCCTTTCGGGATCGATAAATTAAGCACCAGTTACTCACTTGGGTCTATGTAATCGACTTTACCTCTTTGTCAGTCCTTGTTTGTCTCCTCTATCTTTAGCCGCTTGTGAGCAATAAAGAAAGGAGAAACGTTAGTGCTCCCGGCGAAATGTTTAGCGCTATTTCGTCTGCCTTCGAGTTCAAATTTCGTCGAGGTCGTCTTTGACGTACAGTTTATTTAATTACCTTTTTTTTTTTTTAACTAAACACTTTCAAACTTTCGATACTGGTAGAATATATCATATAGATCAGGGTTTATTCTTAACATTTTTTTTTACGAAATTTTGTATTTTAGAATCGGAATTTCGTCAGTCTTTATGTTCTGAGTTCAAATTCCGCCGAGGTTGACTTTCACTTTCATCCATTTCGGATCTATTCAACTTGATGTACTGATTATTCATTATTTTTTTTATCTAAACACATTGAAACTATTGATACTGGTAGAATGTGTCACATAGAACAGGGTTTACTCTTAACGTTTTTGACAAAATTTGTATTTTAGAAGTTATTTCGTCAGAAGTTACAGAGGGACAATGGACAAATTCGTGTTTGATAAGTGCCAGTACACGAAACACTCAGCTTTTGATTTACTCTCTAACTTCTGCTGATGATATATATACACATTACATATATGTGTGAAAAATCTTATCATGCAATCGAAACCATGAAAGAGCCTCTACCTAGTCGCTCGACACGCTAAAAATAGCAGTCAAAGTATCCTCCTCCCTAAATCACTACCATTGTATGAAATGTCCTAGGTTATCCCTAAAAAACGGTTTGCTGAAGGATGGAATGTCTTTGAAGACACGGTTGCAGTGTCAGGGTTGATCTGGAGCTAAATATCAACATTATGGTCAATTTCAATATTAACATCAGCACGATTTTCACTGAGGAAAAAAAATTAGATTTTTGGCGTGGAATCAAGTACCCTGACCTAATATGCTGCAAGTACCTTAATTTGGTTCGGAAAAAATGAGGTGGGGGTTCTCCCCAATCCCGGAATCATTGGAATTTTTTTTCTTTGAATGAATTCCTGTGACCTCCTAATATTGCAAAATTAGGTTACTTAACGTGAGCCTGGTAACTGATGGTTTTGTGAGTCTTGTTGTTTTTAACTTTTGGTGAGCCATGGTGTAACCAACAACATGGTAAAAATTCCCTGCCATTAATTTGGTGTGGATGGGTAATATCAAATAATTCAATCACAACATATACTTAAATTAAACATGAAAAAAAATTGAAATATTAACATTACTTACATGGAAAAATTGAAATATTACCTTTCAGTATTTTATAAGGTAAAATCTTAAATTATTAATTGGCACATTAATTATCTTATAACATCAATGCCTGGAAAATCATGGATTACAGGAAAAAATGCGAGCATGAAAAGACATATTCTTAAGATTATAAATCTCGAAAAGTACAAGACAAGTTATTACACCTGTAAAAGTATAGGACAAAGTATTACTTCTAATAAAGTATAAGAAACATTTTACTTAAAATATTGCAGCTAAAATTAAAATTTGAACATTAAAACTTATTTTATTATAGTTTACAAGTAATACTATACTTATTTAAGTAGAATTTGGCTAATTAACTACATTAAATACAGAAAAAAGTGACTAATTAGACAAACTTACAGATTAACTGAACAGTTTTGTACAATATATTTAAAAGATGAGAACTGTAAAGAGTGATAAATTAGAAGAACTGGCATTCTCTCCTGCAAAATTTTAAGCAAAAAGTTTCTTACTCTTTACTTTACTTGAAGTAATAGCTTGTCCTAAACTTGTACAGGTGTAATAACTTGTCCTGTACTTTTCCAGGTTTGTTTATAATCTTAAGAACATGACTTTTCGTGCTCGCATTTTTCCATATATATATATATATATATATATATATATATATATATATATATATATATATATATATATATATATATATGTATATATATATATATATATATATATATATATATATATATATATATATATATATATATATATATATATATATATATATATATATATATATATATATATATATATATATATATATATATATATATATATATATATATATATATATATATATATATATATATATATATATTTATATATATATATATATATATATATTTATATATATATATATATATATATATATATATATATATATATATATATATATATATATATATATATACATATATACATATATATATATGTATATACATAAACATATATATATATGTGTATATATATATATCTATATATATATATATACATACATATATATATATATATATATATACATATATACATACATACACCACACACATACACACACACACACACGCACACGCATGTATATATATGGTGACAAACATTACAATTACAAAAAAACAAAACAAAAAAAAAACAATCACGCTTAGAAACCGAATGAATAGAGACAATGTCTTGCTTATTCGAGTAGTCTCTAGGAAGTGAATACTTGTTAACCTTTGGAATTAAACTGAGGATTGATCATGAATTTTCCTTTGTTCATATACAACCTGATCATGCGCAGATTGATCTCTTGCTTACGTTAGACACGCTTTATAGATACGCCATGAAATGTGAATTAATTTCTTGCTAGATGATTGATGCAATCTAAATTTAATTAAATTAATAAAGATATGATTGTATATACGATGTACTTGTAAATGTATATGAAAAGCTTGGGTGAGCCCTAGATATGCTAAAATATGGAGAAATGTGTGAAGATTGAAAATTACACGCTGAATATTCATCTTGATATTTTCTAACAAAATTTCGAAGAGTTAAATGCGTGTGGTATGCGTCCATATTGATGTATACTTAATTGTATAATCAAAAGCCGGCAGAAGTCTATACATGTAAATAGTGCTACTAGAATATGTTTGTGAGGATTATTATGTATGTTGGTGGTGAATAAAGATAAAGCATTAAAATTTAAAGTTTATTTAATGATTACAAGAAAATATATGATAATGCGTTCCTAAAGTTATGTCGTAGTAAATACATATGTATATGTGCAGAATTAGATTACTTTTTCTTCAAAATTAGTCGTTAGAAAATTGACTATGGAAATTATTCGTATGTCTCTGAGAGATTGATAGACAAATGGGAAAGAGAAAAATATGTACCTATGCATTCATGAGGTCGAGCACTTGTAAGTATTTATGTGTATGTCGTTTCTGTGTGTGGGTGTGTATGAGAGAGAGAGAGAGAGAGAGAGAGAGAGAGAGAGAGAGAGAGAGAGAGAGAGTGCGCGCGCGAATGTGTGTGTGCGTGCGGGGGTGCATAGATTTATGCGGAATAAAAATTTATGGGAAATATATCTTGGAAAATAAAAAATTAAAAACCGATTTTTTTTAACGTTTAAAATTGGATGGTAGTAAATGTTCTTTCGATAATTTTTGTCTGTTATAGAGGTTCCCGAAAAATTTCGAACTCTTGTGGTATGCATACACACAGACGCAAATACATATGTACATGCAGATACATATATATACCTACGCATATATGCATATACATATATACATACACACATACATTATGTATGAAATTATATGTAAATAATTCTTTCTTCGGAAAGATTTAACTGGAAGTAGACAATGTAGAAATAATACCATGAATATATTAGGAAAAAAACTCCTGTACGTTGAACAAAATCGAAGGTTGCCCACGTAGGCTGATAAAGTAATGTATATATTTATCTTTTACTTGCTTCGGTTATTTGATTGCGACCATGCTGGAGCACCATCATAAACGCGTTTTAGTCGGACAAATTGACACTAGGGTTTATTTTTATTTAAAGACTAGTACTTATTCTATCAGTTATTCTACCGAACCGCTATGTTACAAGGACATAAACGCACCAACACCGGTTCTCAAGCGGTGATGGGAGACAAATACAGACACAAACACACACACACACACACACACACACACACACACACACATAGGCGTGTGTGGATGTGTGTAAAAGCGTGGTTGTGTGGTAGGAAGCTTGCTTCACAAACACATGGTTCCGAGTTCTCTACTATAGCCTCGGGCCAACACACACACACACACATACGCACACACACACGTTTATGTATCTATATCTGCGTATATGTATCTATGTATGAAAGCATGCGTTTGTATATATTTATATATGCGTTTAAATATACTATGTGATTGTCATCGCTAAATAGGCTTTCTTATTTCATTTTTATAATACACAGCATTACTCCATCATGTTGAAAGTTCTCGAATTATTTTTTAAATGAAAGGATCATATGCTATTTCTGAAATCAGGATAGGCAAGCTTGTTATGTCTTTGATAACATATTTCTTTGATCAGAGGCTTAAATGTACTTAAACAGCAACCGGACAAGCTAGCTAAAGAACGCTATGTTGAAAAGTTAAAGTAAGTTTTAGTGAGTCACAGCTAAGATGTGTTCAGAAACATAAGAAAGATATTCAGTTATATCATCATTACCACGTTCAAAAAATATATAATATTGTATTTGATATTTTATTTAACGTGGGGATTAGCTTGGAATTGGCACATAGTTTCTTCAGTTACGACTATTGTATTAATATGGCTTTCAAAGTTTTGCCATAAGGCCAGCAATTTTCGGCGAAGAGGTAAGTCGATTACACTATCCCCAATGTTCAACTGGTACTTATTTTACCGACCCCGAAAGGTTGAAAGACAAAGTCAACCTCGGCGGAATTTGGACTCAAAACGAAGAGACAGACGACATGCCGCTAAGTATTATGGCCAGCGTGCTACGATTCTGCCTGCTCTCCGCCTAAACTATTGTATTAATACTGATTTTAAATTTTGGCACAAAGCTAGCAAACTCGGGGGAGGGGTTAAGTGGATTACATCGACTGCATTGTTCAAATGGTACTTATATTATGGACTCCAGAAGGCTGAACGCTAAAGTCGTCCTCGGCGGAATTTGAACTCAGAAGGTAAAAACAGATGAAAAGCCACTAAGCATTTTGCCCGAGGTGCTAACAGTTTTGTCAGCTCGCAGCCCTTAAACATTTCGCCCGGCGCGCTACCGCTTCTGCCAGTTCGTCACCTTATGTAATTTAATACTGTATGAGGCAACGAGTTGGCAGTATCTATAGTACGCAGCATAAAATGCTTCACAGCATTTCATCCGTCTTACGTTCTGAGTTCAAAATTGCCGAGTTCGACTTTGCCTTGCATTTTTTCCAAGATCGATAAAAAAAGTACTGGCTGAACACTGAGGTCGATCTACTCGGCTACTCGCCCCCTCGCAAATGGTGGCATTGTGTAAAAATTCGAAAGCAATTTACTTTAGTGTATGATATTGTTGTAATCCATCATGTATAATAGCATACGACATCGTGGCATATGTGATATCATATCAAGCAATATACCATGGCATATATGTGCAACATATAATGGGATTATATAGCATATTGTCTAATATATGATTTATTATGTAAGATCATTTGTAACATATATGACGTAATAGTGTATATTATATGATGTGAAAATTTGAAGTACATAAAATGATAACATGAAATAAAGAAAATATTTTACATAGTGCATGGTGTTAGGTTTTATTTGCCTAACGATGTTATGATATATGAAAGAAATTGTGGTATACAGTGCTCAGGTGCATTACAAGTAAGAACAAAAAACAAGACAAAAGAGCCATCAGGTGTACTGTTAGCACATTTCAGGAAGCATGGAAGTTTTGAATGATGTAATGTCTCGAGAGCTGACGACTGATGCGGGTAGTTTATTCCATGCTTCAACAATTCTAAGCGTTAAAAAATGCCTCCGAAACTCATGGGTACTGTGTTGTTTTTTGATTTTGTAAGCAAGTTCACGAGTGTTTGTCAAATGGAATTGGAAAAGGTGCCCAATGTTGTTGTTAGAAATATGGTGGATAATCTTGTGGGTGTCTACCAAGTCAGTTGCCAGACGTCTGAGCTTCAATGTGTCCATGTCCAGGGAAGCATGACATTCAGAGTACAGTAGGTGCCTGGCGGCTGGTATTCGGTTTGTTGCAAAGTTTCTGAACAGTTTCCAGGAGATTTATATGGTAAGCATGGCAGGGGTTCCAGACTGGTGATGCGAATTCTAAGTATGGATGTACCGGTAATGAATGGGAGTACGACGTTATATAAATTAAGCTGCTGCTACAATGGTGAAGAGTAATGTTTGCTGTTATGTTGTTTTGGTAATATATGTAATATATATGTGGTTAGGATGCTGTGCATTAAATTATGTTAGATAATGCATGTAATTGATCTTGCCTGATGAACGTTTTTGCAGTAACAAACTGAGCTGAAAGCTAGTTTGATAGATAAATTCTTGTGGATTATTTAGAAATAGTTGCAGATTGTATAACACGGATATCCGGTGAGCAGATTCTATGACTCAATTTCAATTTCCGATTGACAACCACTTCATTAAAATCATTAATGCCTGGGGTTGTTGCCAATGTCAGACAATCTTATTTTCCATTCACTTCATAGATGAAGATATTCTAGTAAATATGAAACGCAGTGGCTCCTACTGAGTGGAATGGCCGTAGATCGGAGGGGGATTCACGGTGAGACAGTTACAAGATAAGTTCCAATCGAGCAAGGAATAAGTATTACATTATCACATTTCCTCTCTCATAAGATACTAAGAGTTGCTAATTTGTACATGAAATATTGCTGTCATTCACACCCAAGTAACAATAAATCATGCAGACATCAGGTCAAGGCAGTTTACAAACACGAACATTGCGTATGCTTAGAATTATCTAAGACTGTCTTATCTAATGAGGCCTTTCCGTGTTTATGATAATAGGGATTAGCTCGAGGGAGAGCAGGCTCTTGTTTCTAGCAGCTCAAACGTTGTACAAGCTCTCCTCTCTCTCAAGGCTGTTTAATAAGAAATATTATAAAGATGATTGATACATGCTTCAAGTATCATACAGTATAAATATAATTTACGATTAATCTTGCTTCTAAGCAGAAACCCCAGCAACAAGGAATTTAGCTTCAATACTTAAAAGAACACAACCAGAAAGGTATGTGAACTAATCAAATATACATCTATTTTTTTGATAGATTATACTTTGACATGAAAACTAAATGTGTTTTATTGATTAATAAAACATTGAAAAAGTGATTTAATTTTGTGTTTGGCGAACACTAGAATGAAATACAACACAGAAATAAATGAAATAAATGATATTAATGACTAAATTGATATAATACACAAAATGATTTGGTTCTATATGGTCATGATTTTCCATTATCTCCAGATTGCAAATACTTATTCCAAATATTCTTATGTGTATGAGTGATAGCACTATCCTCTGTCACTCATAACGAAATAAGCCCACAACTAAGGGAAAAAGGATTACTGTTCACATTCATGTTATAATAATTCATTTTACATACAGAACACGTATTTCTGCAAAATTTTATACATAACTGTCAGGAATGTGAAATAGTTAAATCTTAGCCTCAACATGAACATGGGAATGAAGCAGTTGATTTACACAAACAGAACAAACGAACTTGTGCTTTCAAGGGAAAAATCATATGATAAAGTTCTGTAAACTATTTCTATTTAAGTTATATATCATTCAAATGAAAGAAGAGCACAGTATAAGGACTTCAATGAAATATATGGAAATACACATCACAATATACGTTTATCTGTTAATAGCCTTTACCAACATTACTTTGAGATTAAGGAACGTTTTCATGAAGAGCTGGAAAGATTAGGGGGAAAATTAGTTATGCTGTGATCTTTTCATACTAGGACGAGTTATATCTAAACCAATTATTATATTTGCCGTTCACAATGAACCAAGCTATCTTTATAGTTGCCTTAGAATATTAAACGCTGAAGAATGAACGAGATGGAAAGCCAGTGGCAGAAGAATTGTGAAAAAGATGTCATTGAAATTAGTACAACTTAGATCCCTGTATAAAATATGAAAGAAATGAGTTTAAATGTAAAACTATGATTAGAAATTCGGTAATTCATTATGGATTAGAGAGGCAAATCAGAATCGAAGAAACACGTTCGCAGCAAGATCTTATATAAGAATAAGAATATATATCAATTAACAGTATAGAGCTAGGAAAGTAATTTTAGTCTCTTGGCATTATGTTTACCTCTTCATTTTTAGCCACGTAAATATGTTCATTATCTGAAGATATTGGTATTGAAGAACTGGTAGAATATCATACTAAATGGTCATCGTATTTAGTTGCATCACCCAAGGTTTCGAGTTCAAATACAACCAAGGAAATATGTCAAGATTTAAAAAGTACTTTACTGTATTTTCATACATCTGTCTACGTGCTGAATGCATGCTGCATTGGAACGAATTCTACCTTTCCTCATTCTAGGACATTAGTCAAGTATTAGTGTCGACATAGCATACTACGCTCTTCACCAAGTAGTGCTGTAAATTATGTAGCACATCAACGATACAGCGTTACATCTCAAGTCATTTACATTTTTGTTATTATAAAAAATTCAGTCTTACAGCAGTTTCTGAGGTATTCCAGAGTGTGGGATGTTCCGTTATCGGAAACAAATAGGGAAAATGAGAAGGGTAAAGATTAATGAAATGATGAAATAGAGGACAAGAGTAAAGGAATAAGGAGGTGAAGAGAGAGAAGAAAAAAAGAAGCCTAAACATTCACAGTTCAAATTTCCGATGTTGTAGATATAAGTCCATAAGTTCTTAGGTGCAATCCTGCGTAAATCCATAGACTTATATCTAGAACATCGGAAAGATGAACTGTGAATTTTATGCTTCTTTTTTATGTCATCATTTCATTAATCTATACCCTTCTCATTTTCCCTATTTGTCTCCGATGACGGAATATCCGAAACTCTGGTATATCCTAGAAACAGTTGTAAGACTTTGAAGTGTTTCCAATAATAATAATGAATATGGCTTGAGTTGTTTGCCTTGCCTTAACGTTTGCTATCCTCTTCATATATATATATATATATATATATATATATATATATATATATATATATATATATATATATAATAAGGTTTTTAACTTTAACATTTTCATATTCAAAAGAGACAGAGACTTCTGGAAAATTATTATTATATATCTATATATATATATATATATATATATGAAAGCTACACCAATGCTAGAACGGGACGACACTGCATAGTGCCAAAGATCCCAGCAATGCCATCGGGCTTCAGGACCAGTTACTGCAACAGTTTGTGTTTCAGGGGCCCACAGCTTTTTAATATTCTCCCAAAGAGCCTGAGGAACCTGCACAAAGTAGATGTAGGGGTTTTAAAATCAAAGCTGGACCTCTTCCTGTCGAGAGTCCCAGATGAACCTACCTCGCGGCAGGAGGTGCAAATGAGGGTTGCTAAATCAAACTCCATTCTTCACCAAGTGCCACATATTGAAAGAGACTCCCTGTAATAACAGTGTAGCAACACGGCGGTGCATCAGCATGGCCGCAGCTCTAAGCTGAAACTATAAATAATATATATATATATATATATATATATATATATATATATATATATATATATATATATATATATATATATATATATATATATACGTATATATATATACAATATGTATATATATATATATATATATATATATATATATATATATATATATATATATATATATATATATATATATATATATATATATATATATATATATATATATATATATATATATATATATATATAATGGATGGTCTCGTCCAATGATTTGTTTATACTGCACGGGTACCACGCATCTGGTGCCGAAGTGATCGCAGAGCAAAGTGAGATGAAGTGTTTCGATCAAGAAAACAACGCATCGCTCGGGTTAGAAATCAAAAGCCACAGTCTCGCGATCACGAGTGTCACAGCGTAAGCAGATAGTCATATATAGCCTATAGTTGTTACCTATCTCTCATGCATGTATAAATATATAAAGGCGTAGCAGTGACTGTGTAGTAAGAAATTTGCTTCTCAACCCCAACTGTGTGGAATTTTGTGTACGTTTCTTCTACTATAGGCCCGACCAGATCAACGCCTTGTAAGTGTATTTGGTAGACGCAAATGGAAAGAAGCCCGCTGCATATATATATATATATATATATATATATATATATATATATATGTCTATACACCTATGTATGAGTTTTTATGTGTGTTTGTCACCCACCACCGCTTAACAACTGCATTGGTTTGTCTACGTCCCCGTTACTTAGCGGTCCTGCAAAAGAGAAGAATAGAATAAATATCGGCTTTTAAAGGAAAATAAGGTGCGATTTGTTCGATGAAATCCTTGAAAGCGGTGCCCCAGCATGGCCGCTGTCCAATGACTGGAATAAGTAAAAGATAAGCGATAAAAAAAAGATATACGTACACATACATATACATATACGTATCTATATATCTATATCTACACACACGCACACACACACAAACACACACACACACACACACATGCACACATACACACGCAAACAAGCACACACACAAACACACACACGCACACATTTGATCAGGGGTCAAAATACTTATCCTCTACCAGTCAGCTGATAGCGTTATCTATTGCACCAAAGCTGACCCGGTACGTTCAAAATTACAAACAGAAGTCCAATACACTGGTATTAGGCTTTAAAAAACCTGAATATCTGTTACAAGCCATATATTCTACCGTTGTGGCCCCTGCTATATCGTATATGTTGTCCTATTTAATCTTATTTTACCCTCCTCCTTTACCTTCCTAACCTCTCCTACTAACGGCGTTGTCTTGTTATCTTACTATATTCGTCAATATTCGCAGTGTGTCTTTAAATATACAACGAGAAAGAGACAGTGTGTATGTGTCGGTAGGGCGGGATATTGGTGTCTGCGTATGCGTGAGTGTATATGTCTCTGTGTACATGTTAATATGTGTTTTCTTATTGTTCTTCTGTTTTCAGAAGTATTCATGCCATATGCACCATATGGTGTATATATATATATATATATATATATATATATATATATATATATATATATATATATATATATATATATACATATATATATGAGCTTGAGAACCTGTGTGTTTCCACGTGCAGTCAAGAGTCTTTGATCTTGTGCCTGTGTGTGTTGTTGTTAGTACGTATTCGATCAGGTGTGTTTGTGTGTGTGTGTGAAAGCAATGTTTGTTTGTGCCTTAGGGTATGTGCGTTAAAAAGGCGAGGCAGTTTCCGACTTTGAAAATTGAAAGTACACAACCTGAAATAATAATTTCTATAGCTCTGGCCTATTTACAATTCTGATAACGTCACAAATCTTCCACTGTCTGGCTATAAGTAGAAAGAATCTATGGTAACATTGTCTCTCCATCTGTGCAGGTTCACACGAATTTCTGTTTCATATTGTCAATAAAATTTGTCCATACAATTTTCCCCATTACGGCCTCTAGCAACTGGCTCTTTTGCAATAACATTTTAAAGCATCTGTTGTCATTTGTTGACAACAAACACACGATATTCTGTTTACATTTCAAAATTCTATTACTAGAAACCAGTTTCTCTTATTAAAGACGGACCTCAAAGTAAAACAGAATGTCTGTTATTTCTTCCCGCTATTACAGAAAGATATATTGATTTTATTTGATTCAAGTGCACATGTGTTTGCAATGGAAACAAATTAATTCATTGAATATATTCCGTTGTATTACAGGTAGTTGGTATTGCTTAGATCCAGGTCAGTTCTGCATTGGGAAATCAAAGGTCCCCAGGAAGCCAACCATGAATACCACATGTCTGTATCATACACTACGAATGAGGCGAGCTGGCAGAATCTTCACCACGTCGGGCAAAATGTCTAGCAGTATTTTGTCCGTCTTTACTTTCTGTATTCAAATTCCGCCGTGGTCTATTTTACCTATCATCATTTTGAAGTCGATAAAATAAGTATTAAAGTATCTTGGTTTAATTGTAAAATGTAAAGGATTTTACAAAGAAAATACAGTGTTTTTTGAGGGATTTTCGTTGCTATTTCTATCAGGTCATACAACAATAAAGATACTCAAAGTGTATCTAAGATGCACTTCAAATACACGGTTTAACTGTCAGAGTAAGCGGACTCCTCGGAACAGCGATTCCAGTTAAAAGTAGAAACTGTCAGGTTCACTTACTGTAGACACATTTACATCTAAACGGAAATTTTCATTGCAGTAGCAATTATTCACACAAATGTATTGACTTCCCGCCTTTTTGTTATTTGCTTTGTTTTACATATCAGCTCGAGTGACTTTAAAGGAATGTGTATTTAACGAAAATTGGCATTTAGGTCAGAATATATATCTGCAATAACTTCAAGACTCTTGAGAGTGAGCGCGCGGCTTACAGTCTATTTTATATTATTGATGAGAGCTAAATTACCACCGGAATACGATGATAGACTGTTAAAGATAACATGACATTCTTCCCAGGTAACGTCAACATTTTCGTCATCATCAAATGCACATAGATTCAGTTGAAATGCCCGAAAACAACGAAATTTTAACATAAGCTGTATGAACAAGTAGAGACTGCATTAAGTTATGAGGACGGACACGTTACTTAAATAGTCTGCATGTATGACATTTGACACACACACACAGACACACACACACACACACACACACACACACACACACATACAGGGAGGGAAAAAGAAAGCGAGAGTAAGAGAATATTTCTTAATGAGGTACGAAATCAAGACAGGCAGGTTTCTGATATATCTTATAGCCTACTGAACGTTGTAACGTCATCAATAACAAAAAGTCTATTTTCATTTGGAACAGGCACAGATTTTGCAGCGAAAACGCAAGACTACTGAAAAGGCTGAGTTGTACCGCTCGTATTTAAACAAGCAATTTACTAAAGCTTACATTAAAGTGCATTATGCCGTTCAAGTTCGATATCCCGGGAAACCAAAACTGCGATGAAGAATAGAGAGAAAAGGGAGATTTGTTGGAGAATCACTTATTGAGCATAACCTACATACATATATATATATGTGTGTGGGTGCATGTGTATGTTTATATATATATATATATATATATATATATATATATGTATGTATGAATATACGTATATATGTATGTATGTATGTATGTATGTATGTATGTATGCATGTATGCATGTGCAATCTCGTAGTAATATAATTGTTGTTTCCTCGCAATACTATCACTTGGGTTTATTATTTCTATTGATCCTAATACAACGGCTGTTAAAGAGAATGAAATGTATTTTGCTCGCCACATATCAGAAAATGTTTACTGGGAAAATGGGCGGAGGTAAGTGTTAGGAAGAAATGTAACCTTCTTTATCTCCTACTTTCGCTTTTATTTCCCCCCTCATCATTTGTCTCTCTTTTCTCTCTTTTTTCTATCTCTCCCCCTCTTTCTCTGTATCTGGTCTTCGCTATCTCACTCAACCCCTCTTCTGCCCTCTGACTCAGGGAATTTACAAAAATCAATAGAACCAGCGATTAAGCAGTCCTTATCTGCTGTTCTTCCGGTAGTATAGAAATTAGATAAAATGTGAATAAATGTAAACCAATTTGATCAGGATCCGTTGTAAAGTAAAAGAATACAAAATAGAAGAAAATAATGAGAATAATAGACAAAAGAAATATATAAATGTTATTAAGCTTGTATTTTTCGTACTATCCATTATCAACTCAACGTCTGCATTTCAACTGACAAAATATGCAGGTCCTATCGTTTCGCCAGCGCTCCACTGGGGCACAAACTGATAAAACAAAATTCTAATTACAGAATAAACTCTTACTACGCACTTATTATCTGATACATTTTTGAATCCTACGAAACTGGTGAAAACTAAATAAATAAAACATAAATCAAAAGAATTTTTGTAGAATATTAATGTAAAATTTAATAATAAGTGACAAAGAAAACCTAATGCTTCTTGGACACTGCAAATCTGTACAGAAATCAAGAAACTGTCGTGATGTACTGTGTAATATAGGACAACAAACACAAAAACAGTATATATCTTTAGTTAGTTTTCCTAGGTTCCAAATGATATTTCTTCTAGCCAGTATGCATTTAACGGATCCAACATAATGTTATATGGATTTTTCCAACCATAAATATATCAGTAAATCGCTTTTCCTGGATGCTATCCGACGGCAAACTTGGCGAATAAATAAAACACATGCACTATGTATAATGCGACTGATAATGCTCACACTGCTAGAGCTGCTTTTAATTTCCTTTCATATTCGCTACGCTGCAGCACATCAGCAAATAGACTTGACTTTGTTTGCTTATAAGTCATAGACCAGCGATTCACTTCGTTGCGAGGTGATTCGAGAACATACTATTGATAAGTCGCATTAATGACGAAATATCGGAATCTAGCATTCTCGGCATGCGAGGCGAGTTGTCTTACGTCCTGTGACATTCGATGTTTTTTAAAAATCGGCAGCGTGTAGGGAGCCTCCTCTGGAAGCTAGCTCGTAGTGAATCTGGCGTATTAAGAAAACACATACACTACGAATGGGGCGGGCTGGCAGAATCTTCACCACGTCGGGCAAAATGTCTAGCAGTATTTTGTCCGTCTTTACTTTCTGTATTCAAATTCTGCCGTGGTCTATTTTACCTATTATCATTTTGAAGTCGATAAAATAAGTATTAGCTGAGCATTGGTGTCGATGTAATCGACTTGCCTGCTGTGAGATTTTCTGCTTTGTGCGTATAGTAGAACAGATTATTAAAGTGAACACTATGTTCGTTTTTTTGTTTCTTTTAACATTTCCTTTAACCTTATACTACGTCTTTCGGTTCACTCTAACTTCACGGAATCGTAATGAGTTTCGGGAAAATACAAGTAGGAATTCTATTTGAAATATGATACAGCAAAACTTTGATGTGTTTCTGCTGCCGAAATTAATGAATTACTTGACTGCTTCAAACCACGTAGCTTCATATTTAGAAAGGGAGACAATTTTTAATTTGTAATGTGTTACGTTGATGTTTATAGAAATAATTCTCCCATACGGTGTTTCTCAGTTGTGAAGAGAAATTAATGTTTGGAAACTAAAAATTACTTAGATCAGCAAAGGGGATTATTTATGATAAACAAAGATTTCCAGCATGCTTTGTATTTTGCTTACGAAAGTGTAACATATCTGCGATATTTATGTAGTAGCTATACTTTAGATCAAGCAAACCCCTATTTGCTTTTCTATTGCATGTTGAGTGCAAGAAGCTGATACATAAAATAATCTACTATTCCTGACAATACGTTTTATTCAGCCATATCTTTTACTACATCCATGGGCTGAAAAATGCATTGGGAGTGTATTTCGTGCACAGAAACTGAATGAAGACCGTGTTATGTATATACCTAGAAGTAACACAATTTTTTATTTATTTTTGCAACCTGCACACATCACTGCTTCTCTATATTCAGTGAAGCTTACCTTGCGCCGAATGGTTATCGACTGCTATTTCCAGCAAACAATGGTACTTCGTGTACCACTACTTATATATATATATATATATATATACATATATATATATATATATATATATATATATATATATATATATATATATATATATATATATATATATATATATATATAAATATATATATATATATATATATATATATATATATATATATATATATATATATAATTCGACTAAAAATCTTCAATGCTGTGGTGCCCTAACATGACCACACTGAAGTGACTGAAGCTAATAAAAGATGGATAATAAAAAACATGTTTTACGTCATAAAGTATGTACATATGGGTTACCAGGAACTAAAAAAAAATTGCTGCAATGAAACACAGGGATATTCCCGACAAAAATTTTGAAAGTGAACGAATTATATTTTGGGATAAAAACCCATGTATATATTTATATAAACACTTTTACAGCACACACATTTAAACACCCAAACACACACACACGTATACATACATATGAAATTGGTCGTACATATTACACTTTTGTTAAAAATCTATCATGCCAATAAAAATTTGGGAAACCCAGCACTTAAAGTTTGATAAACCAGAAGATATGTAAACTTCAAAATATGGACGCGTCACTTAGTTCTTTATATTGCTAGATTCAACGTGTGCAATTTATACCAGTATTCGAATAAATAAATAGAAAATTACGAAGTTATAAGGCGATTCTTTTTACCTTAATTGTTTGTAGATAATTTGCTTATATATCTTATTACTATTTTGCGGTTAAAATTCCTTCAAAGCAGGCAAATTTGAATATAGTTGCATGAATTTGGCATGAGTTAGTACCTGGAAGGAAATTCTGTTAGTGTATATTAACATTTATGTGTTCATCTTGCGAGATAATATAAGGGTTGTAGTACACCACTGTTTTAAAACTTCGGTTGGACCTAATCCAATCTTGTCTGTATTACATATTAAACAATAACAGTGGCACACGCAAAATGTAATAAAAAAACTGTAGCCTAAACGCCTTTAAAAGTGTATAATAATGATGGGAGGCAAGGCTTAGAACGGCTAGTGAAACTGGGACACATAATCGATTTAAACGATTAAGTGAAAAACTTGACTATAGAACCACGTCCACTATTTTTAATCTATTCTTCACTCACACTCTCAAAAACAATACGATAATAACATGTTCTATTTAACCATATACAAACATTATTAGATTTCTTCTGTACGACGTTAAGAATTATTGCTGCTACAACGATTGTGGGAATAGTAGAAGTAGTATACGAAATACTTTACTGCATCAAGTGGAGAATGTTATTGTTATAGACTGAAATCCCATTCGGGTCAATTTAGATTTTGTTTCATTCTTTATAGCGGGAATGAAGTTTCTGTAATAACCAGATTGTTGATTTAATCGACTACAACTTGCTACTGCCAAGAAGAAAAAAAGAAGAAAAATCAATCTACTTAAGACTAAATTTGTAGCGTTATTACATTTTACAAAATTAAGTTTCCTAATTACAAAACTTTTAATTCTTTTCTCTAAGTAGAATGAATATTCCCTGATTGAAATCAGAAATATCTTTTAAAATTATCTCTTAATGAATTTAGAAGTACAGAAAGGGAGGGAGACATCATAGATCAGTATTTGATGAGAATAATATATTCATATATTTTATCGCTGGGCGCAGTCGTAATTATAGTCCTTGAAACATGAAGAGTTATTCAGAGAAATGTTTGTAATATCAATAATTAATCTCAAGTGAAAATGCAATTCAAGTATGCATCTATCTATCTATCTATTTATCTATCTATCTATCTATCTATCTATCTATCTATCTATCTATCTATCTATCTGTATGTCTGTCTGTCTGGCTGTCTGGCTGTCTGTGTGTATGTGTGTCTGTCTGTTTCACACCTCTCTGTCTTTATGTATATATGTATATATATATATATATATATATATATATATAAAATCTTCCTCTCTGTCTGTCGAATCATTTATCTAAATAACCGCTATCCATCCATCCATCCATCCATTTATCCAGCTATCCATCTATCTATCTATCTATCTATCTATCTATCTATCTATCTATCTATCTATCTATCTATCTATTATCTATCTATCTATCTATCTATCTATCTATCTATATATATATATATATATATATATATATATATATATATATATATATATATATATATATATATATATATCCGTCTATTTTCCTGCGCACGCACATATTCACATACATATACACATTTATTATCGGTTGAATCAGAGGTTCTTATCTTCTTTTTTTTTTTTGCTTATGGACCCCTTTCATTCCCATTGTACTCTACTGGTTCCCCATAGCATTTCGATGTTTAAAAATCCTTTCATAATTTTATAATTAAATATTATTATGAATTTTATTGAAAAATTGTTTAATTATTTTGTGTCTTGTAAAAATATATGCAATTTATTGAACATACAGTTGAACAGCAAAATCGTATATGGATCCCCCAAGGCCTCTTTATAAGATTTTGTTGTTAAACTTCATGGACTCCGGCTGAAAACGACTGGGTTAGATTAACTATAATTTTATAATCATAATGAAAGGCTATATTTTGATTCAGTATAAAACTTTTCGTACAATGAATATCTGAATTAAATTTAATAAACCTGAGATACATACATCAATTATTTAATTTAATATCTTTATTAAGAGTAGTTAACGCCTACACTGATTGAAGACTGACGCAAAGACTCTCATATCGTAACTGTCCAAAGAAACATATACATGAATATCCCAATTAATTTCTTTAACTGAAACGGATTTTAAAACTTAAAACCATTAAAACTGCGATGTTGATTCTAATCATTATTAGTGCGGATATCCACCATAGAAATGCAGTACGGATATATACAATATCTTTCGCTTTGGCCGTATTTCTATCTATTATAAATGAATACGATTGTAAATACGTCCATTCTACCTGCTAACGTTGTCTCCTTTACTGCTTACTTTATTGATTTTGAAAAAAAATTCCTTCCTGCAGTATTTTGTTTTGTGATGTTATATTGTACTCTTTGTTGTTTCCTAGTACGACTTCCATAAATAAAATGATACAACTTTATTTAAACATCCTGATCTCTGACAATAGCCTAATAATATAATGATGCAGGGAAGCAAACAGTAAACTATAACACACATACGCACGCGCGCCGACGCGCGCCACCGCCACCACCACAGCAACAGCCACCGTCACCGCCGCACCCCTTTAACTTATAAAAAAAAAATCTTTTAATCTAACTGCTTATTCGCAAAGTGAACGAAAAATTACATTGGAGAAAAAAACTTTGTAGCTTGCTTAATAGAACGAAGTGGTGAATTTATAAAGTAAAAATGTAAATTGAAGAAAAATTTTGATTTTTTTTAGCGACAAAAATCTAATCAATGACTTTATACGTCAGGAAAATGAGTTTACCCTTAAATAAAACAGAGATTTAGGAAGTGAGAGAGCGAAGGAAAATGGAGAAAGATAAATGATAAATTAAATAAAATCAAAGGTGAAGGAACGTGAACAAATACACGAAGAAGAGAAGCAAATGCAAGGAATGCAAGTGTTACTATTGAAATAATCTGAAATTTTAACTCCAAATGTAGTTCACTACAAGTGCATTGCTTTCTATATAACAGGTGTTGACATTCTTTCGCATATAAGAATAGGAAATAAAAAATTATTTAGTGGTCTGTGTGTGTGTGTATTTATACACAAACACGTATGAATACATATATGTGTATGCTTATCACATATTTATATATACATATATATATATATACATATATACATATATATATATATATATATGTATATATATATATATATATATATATATATATATATATATATATATATATATACATATATATATATATATATATATATATATATATATATATATATATATATATATATATATATATATATATATATATATATATATATATATATATATATATATATATATATATATATATATATATATATATATATATATATATATATATATATATATATATATATATATATATATATATATATATTAAAAATAATACATTTCTAAATCTCTCAGAGAGACTTAAGCAGTAGTGATGCGATAAAGAAGTTGTATACTGCCAACTTAACGTGATAGTCCCAATAAGGGACTATACTACTGCTATTTAGCCCTAGTAAGCTAGACCGCTTCCTGTCGGCCTTGACACATTTCCTGTGTCCTTATGTTAGACAGTCTTCTTCAACCAGGTGGTCATGCTACTTCAGGCTGATGACGAGCAAAGACTCAGAAACATGTCCCTGAATGCTGGCTAGGCTGAGTGGAGGAGTTTGTCTCTCCCTCGCAAACATAAGGAAACAGGAAATGTGTCAAGGCCAACAGGAAGCGGTCCAGCTTCCTAGAGCTAAATAGCAGTAGTATATTCCCTTATTGGGACTGTCACGTTAAGTTGGCATTATATAACTACTATATATATATATATATATATATATATATATATATATATATATAAATACATATATTCATGTGTCCTTGTCCACTCTAACTAGAATTTGCATTTCCTTGCGAGCCTTTTAGCAGAAGGAATACGTGTAGCTGTGCATGAGCATCTCTTATTCATCAGTTGAAGTGTATTCACAGACATTCAAAGGTGATTACTTTTGAGGTTTTTTTTTTCTCGACGATTATTTAACCAGTATATATTCTGTTGTCTTAAAAACCATTTTAAAATGCTCAACAGCTTGTGAGAGTGACGTTCCTGTTCGAGCAACTTTCAGGGCCATGAAACTTTACAGGATGCCACTGACCTAAGTGTACTAAGTTACAGGCATGTATTTCTGGTTCCTGTGTCTTTTTTACTAATCCTTATTCAGATATTGCATCCCAGCAAACACACACATATATGCACACACACATACACATACGTACACACACACATACAGACATATGTGATACACAGACGCAGACGTATAGATACATACACATATGCACGCATATGTATGTATGTGAATACACACACACACGCACACACACACACACACACACACACACACACACACACACACACACACACACACTGAGTCATGGTCGATCAACATTCATGCGTCCATTAACAAACTGGCTGTTAATGAGGACTTTGGGTATATTTTCGTCACCCATTCTGACACCAATTATTTATAAAGAGGACATGCAATTTCTTAAAAAGTTGATGTCCTTCATGTTTGTAGATTTCAGGAGGGACAGCATCTAATAGTCTTAGAATTGCAGCGGGTCGCCATATTTAACGTGAGTAAGCAAAATTTAGAGCGCCTTTTCTCGTCTCTTCCCCTGCTGAAGAAACCAGTGCTGTCTCTAAATAGACCAAGTTTGTCATTACTGGAGGACACAGGTTCTGTGTTGGAACGGCCATCACCAAATTGGTCACCGACTGCGTAGAGATCCAGCAAGTGACTTCCAGTAATATCTTTCACCTGTCTCTACCACTTTCACTCTCTTGCCAGAAGACATTTTTGATTTTTGCAAGTTGAAGTTGTCAGAAAGCCCACACGGGATTTGATTTAAGTGTTGAATGCTTGTGAAGAATCAGCCACACTTTTTAGAAGTGATGATAGCAAGAATATGGAACACATATGTACCTCAATATCAAGAATATATGTGCACTGTATTCAGAGGTCTCTATCTCCTAGACAAGTCTCTATAAACAAGCTGGATGGCCCAATTTACCCTGCGTCGGAGTTTGCTGATAATACAACCCTGTTAAGGAGACTCTTAGCAATCAAAGACCTTGCTTTATATCAAAATTTTACCTCTCCTAGATGGGATGCATTCGCCACGGTTAAGGAACCCCCATCTGCCCCTAATATATGAAATAAAATGCATCAAATTTAAAATATAAATAAAATAAGATAAAACAATACATGCATGTACACATGTTGTTGGATGGCCGTTGACTACTCATGAGTTCCTCCGCCCTTTCAACAGGTTTTTATTGTTCGTCCCGCAGGTGTGTCCAACGATCACCCTCCTCACCGACCAAACAAAGTAAGTGGTGTCCCACTTTAGTCGCCGGCGACCCGACCATGCAACGGGTTGTGCTGGGTTACATATATATATATACATGTATTACAATTAATAAGAGGAATGAGCGCTAAAGTGGATTCCTATATGCTAAAGATAGACGCCAAATCGCCTTACAACGAAGAGTGTGTTCTCAAAAAAAAAACTCAGCAAACGACAGAATGTAAAGATAAGCAAGACAAATGGAAATATACAAAATAAAACGATTATATGTATTTATGTATACATATATACACATGCTTGCACACACACACCAACACACACACACACACACACACACGTATCCATGTATATACATATATATATGCATCATCTGAATACATATATATATATACACACATATACATATTATTTTGGCATATATATATATATATATATATATATATATATATATAAAATTTAAGAACATAAGTTATATAAAACAATGTATACATATGAACATACATTTTGTTGGATGACCATTTACTACTCATGACTTCCTCTGCCCTTTGACGGATATTGTTTTTGTCCCGCAGGGTGGCCAACAAACAATCTCCTCAGAAAGCAAGCTTGGTGAGGTTGCAAGTTTAGTCGCCGACGACCAGCCCGTGTGACACACACACACACACACACACACACACACACACACACACACACACACACACACACATATACATATATACCTCAGTAGTGTATATATGTGCGTGTATTTAAATAAGAACTATTTCAGAATTGACAGCTTGTTTATTTAATTACGATTCGGAACACTACTTTATAAACATCTTTATACTGTAAGCAAGGTTACTCTAAAGGAAAGCTACCGCTGAAGATAACCTATAGCAAAAATGTTCTATTCAACTTGCCAGATCAATCAGGAAATATCAAAAGTCAACTTCAAGTATTTTTCTAATTACTATATTAACCATATTGTCGTCATTATGAAACATAAACAAACTAGATGTAAAGATATTTTTTGTTATTGTCTGAGTATTATCCTACAAATATGCTTACTGTTTTTGAGAAGAAAACAAATTCAGAGGAAATGTATACCTGAATTAACATTTTTACCTATTAAATTTATTTTGGCATCAAATCTTTGTTTTGAATGTCACTTTGTTACATGTATTAATACTTTCCCTTACGCAAGGAGAGAATTGGAATATACCGTTCAGAATTGGTCTAGAAGTCTTGTAGTATTTATGGCGCCTTTTCCGCTCTGAATTTCAATATCATAAGATAATATTTAATTTTCTTCTATGATAGGATTTTTGGGGATTCATATACAACACCTTGCCAATCTGTTGTCCTGAGTGCAAATTCCTAAGAAAGCTAGTCCTACTGGTAGTGATAATATCTCACATCACAAATCTAGACAAATTGCCAAGGTGAACGCTGCCAGACTGCGTGAAGAACAATTCTCTGCAATCAAACAACACTACATCGCTCCAACAGAGCCGTGTCGTGTATGCAGAAACAATAAAATACAAGTCCTCGCTTTCTCCACAAATCCTATGCACCAAAGACGATGTTGTAAAAATGAGAAAGGTATATGACAATTCAATTTATAAACACAATTATTACATACCTATATATTACACACATACATAGATAAATGTGGAAGAAAAACTTCAAATATTTCTAGCTCGAATAGCTAGGAATAGCTGCTAAATCTCGTTTCGCATGATATCATCTAAAAATAATACGGACCAAATTAGAAAATGCCTTTCCAAATGCACTATGCTTGACAAATGATGAATGCTGAGTCGATTACTTTTATCATAAGTATGATCTTCCAGTGGGCTTAACTATAACTCCGTCATACTATTATAGAAGAAAAAAAAGAAGATAAAACTTCATATTGTCAACAGTACGTGATGTAGTGATATGCTTGTAATATGCCCGAGTTACAAATGATAACGAGATTCAAGTGTTGTTATAAAATATGAAATATACAGCTAAGTTTCGTGCAGATCCTCCTTTTCTTACATTATATTGTGAAAGAAAAGACGATTTGGGTAATGTGCTCATAATTGTGACCATCCTTTCGGAAAGATAGAGTGTTCACAGCCGGAAGATCTTCAAAAAAATATCTCCTCGGTCAGTACCTGCTTAGGTTTGATGAAACAATAATGTGTAAAGTGATTATGATAATATTCTAGATGTAATTTATGTAGCTAGTGATTAGCAGTCTAAAATTAATTGCTCTTTGAACGCTAAAACTACAGTGAATATTCTTCAGTCATATTCGCTAATTAGCTGTTAAAACTTAATGAGCATATTTAATACAAAATATATTATATTTAACATAATTTGACCAGTTGATATCAGCAACTATTTACAAATGGGAGACGTTTTTAACCGCTGTGCTTCAACACATTTGTCCGTATGTGTCACAAGTTTTTCACGAAACTTGAGTACTTTAATGCAATCAGTTAAAAATCATTAAAGGTTGCAGCAAACTGCAATGCTTGCTCCCAGCTTTGTTTCAAAACGCATTTCATGTGATACTTCAGTTTGCCATCTTTGTTATATCTTTAATATATTCTGTATTTATTAGCTTACTGGTTACAATGACTTAGTCAGAAAGTGGACAACGAAGTTTGAAATAGTTGTGAATTACAGAAAAAAACCCAAAAAAAACCCGACTGATCTTAAGTTAAATGAGGCGCTTGCTGCTTGAAATTGAAGTGGCAGAATGAACACTAGCATAACATAACTAGATACGTTATGTTAATGAGTTAAAATTACACCTACTGCAGCGAGAAAAATCTAATACATATACGATATTCCTAGATAGTGATATGTAATCTCTATTTATGAAAGGCAACCAAACATTTACAGACGACTTGTGTAAATTTAAGCAACCAAACATTTTGAGATGTTTTGTATAAATTTAAGCAATCTACAACTGGACGATAACTGTTAACAAACACTCACGCACAAATACACACACACACATATAAGCATGCAAACGTAAATCACAGACGGCTCCATGGAAGAGTATTACTGTTCTCAATGGGCTAGCGTGTAAGAGGATGAATACTCTACAGACAGGTGTTTAACCATAACAGTATTTCAAGTAAAGTCAGCGTTAGACGTTTGAATGCAAATGCAATCCATTGGAAGGGCTTCCGCACAATAAGATGAAACCCAGGTGCTTATGATTGCGAAAGGAAGCTCTTATCCAAACGGGTATATACATACATACATATATATATATATATATATATATATATATATATATATATATATATATATATATATACATACATACATGCATACACACAAACATACACACACACACACACACACACACACACATATATATTTGATTCCATATAGAGGAGATAATGGAGATTAATTTACATTAGTCCTTTTTCCTCATACCTCTGCATTACGTATGAAAAAGGACATCTTTTAAATAGCGTCCGTTTCCAGCTTCACGCATCCGTGCCCTTTCCAAAATATATTTCATAACAGTTGTAAGGTTTCAGGGTTCAATTCATTTATTTCCTTCAATTGCTCCAGGGTTTCTGGTTTGTTGACATGTCACCCCCGAGAAAAATTCAGGGCTGGTCTATTCAGGGATAAGCGATGGTCAGAAGACATACACAATAGCGAGAGATAATTCTTTCTCCAAAACATTGCCTCAACAACTGCATTGTCTCTTGTGGTATGAGCAGTTGTCCCACTTGCTGGAACCATATATCGGCCTATATCGGACCTGTACCGCTCACCAGTCACAGTGACAGCATCACCATTATCGTCCTCAAAGAAATAAGGTTCGATTATCTCATCCGCCGTAATTGCACGCCATATTGTACATTGTATGGGGTGAAATCTCCATTGGTGTACTACTTTAAGAATTTCAAATCCCACTGAACCGACAATTTTGTCAGTTGATGAAACCAATAAAATGAAAGCCAGCTTCATCAGACGTGATCAATTTTTGTGTAAAATTTGGGACAGTTCGTGCCAATTTCTGTATTGGAGCGTATGTATTGGAGCCTATGTTCATAGTCCTGGGGCTATATTATGTTACGTTACCTATTTTGTGTGTGTGTATGTATGTGTGTGTATGAACACACACACACACACACGCACACGCACTCACAAACATACACACAGATTCATGTATGTATATGTATGTATATATATGTATATATATATATATATATATATATATATATATATATATATATATATATATATATATATATATATATATATATATATATATATATATATAATTCGCTGAAGAATTGCAGATATTTGCATTTTGCATTTTGCAAGTGTTAACAAAGAAATCATGATACATAGGTAAACGTTTTATTTTGTATATTTTCATTTGTTTTGCTCATTTTCACATTCTTGCCTTTTTGCTGAAATTTGTCTTGAGAACACACTCTTCGTGGTAAGGTGATTTGACGTCTATGTTTAGCATATTAGGAATCCAGTTTAGTGGTCATTCCTCTTATTAATTCTAACACACATATATACATATATATATATATATATATATATATATATATATATATATATATATATATATATATATATATATAGAGAGAGAGAGAGAGAGAGAGAGAGAGAGAGAGATACACACACACACACATTTACATCTACCTATGTCAGCGACAAAACTGACAACATTTTCAAGCTTACTTGGTAACAGGATGGGTGTTCGTTGGAAAGAGGAACTCAGAAGAGTCAACGCCAATCCAGTAGTTAGGAGTAGTCTTTGTTTTGACCGCTCTGTAGAAGAGCGGAAATTCCAAAACATCTCCTGCTACAGAAATAGGAAAAAAATGTGCTGGCGTTTGAAATCATTTACAATTCATTAAGGTAGGCTTTCTGGGCACCATAATACAAACAGCAGTGTGTTGTAAAATGAGTTCCAGCGTTAGTCCAGGGTTTTAAAATTCTAACTTGAAGTTAATCCAAAATCAGTTTTGCACTCCAACCCTCCGAGGTCGATATAATAAAGCATAGGCCAAATTCTAGATTGAATTAAATCGATTAATTTCTTTCCGTCAAAATCATTGTTGGTGAGTATAAAGAAGAAATTATTATAAAGGTGGAGTATTGAGAAATCTGACGCAATCCTGAAAACCATCGCGGTATTTGAGTCAGCTCGTTAAATTTTGAGTTCTGAGTTCAAAACTTTACTCTGTACTCTGCTTGGTTAATACTATTAGGTGCAGTAACGTAGAACTATTATTCAAATTCATACTATCTTAATGTTTGACGAATCACGTTTTCTTGTTTTACTCAATCACTTGGTTTTACTGTTAATTTAAAAAACAAAACAAAAAAAAATTATCACGTGGAACATTTTGCTGGGGACTGTGACAGCTACCACTTACAGTTGCTTCCGGAGTAAGAGAGGGAGCGAGAGAGAATTTACAGATTTATTTTTATTTCAGTTTTTAAATATCACTAATTAACAGTTTTCATCACCAAAATCATAATAGACTGTTCTTGTAGGAAGCGAGAAGACATATAATATTGTTATTGTTACTACAATTCAGTTTAGCAATCAATCATTAAATATAATGAACTGATACTAAACGTAAAGATAAGTTGCACGATAAATATATTTAAATATATGCATAGAAAGCTAAAATTAAATGCGCACAGGAATAAATGCTTGTATACTTCAGAATAAAACTTGTACTCTTTTAGAGAAGAGTACACGTTTTATTATGAAGTATACAAGCATTTCATTCTGTGCGCATTTAATTTTAGCTTTCTATGCATATATTTAAATATATTTTTCGTACATCTTATCTTTACGTTTAGTTGGACAACTATTTTTAAAAATTTCTAGTGTTCAAGTGTTATAGAAGCAACAAAAGAAATAAAAATGAAGTGATTCGGTCACATTAGTAGAAATGCAGCGTCTCTTGCAAATATAATAATTTGTAAATAAACGGAATGTAAAATGTCAAGTGGGTGAAATAATGGCTCAACGATATTGAAAAAAACGGAATGGAATGGAAAATGATGACAAAAAAGCTCAAGTGCCTAACGGCAAAAATATTAAGGGAACAATTTAACTTGATTTAATTTTGAAATTTTGCTTTTTAATCATGATTTTAAAACGAAGATGCATATATTTATGGTATTGAAAAATGAAGTAACAAATTCTTTTCTACTCTAGGTACAAGGCCCAACATTTTTGGAGAGGGGTCAGTCGATTAGATCGACTCCAGTACAAAACTGATGCTTAATTTATCGACCCCGAAAGGATGAAAGGCACCGTCGACGTCGGCGGAATTTGAACTCAGAACGTAAAGACAGACGAAATACTGCTAAGTATTTCGCCCGGTGTGCTTAGGTTTCTGTCAGCTCGCCGCGTTATAAATATAAGAATACTAACATGCGGCTGTTGCTTAATATTCTTTTTTATTTTAGAATTTGAAATCCCGCTGTTGATGATACATAAAGTGGAAACAGAACCACAACAGTCTGAGCGATTGGTTTGAATATTTTCCCCTCCTACTGAAGCTAACTTTCGGTCAAACGGCATAAACAAAATATTCTCGTTATTTTCGCTTGATCAGTTCTTTCTAAATTCAAGACATTGCTGTGTTCAAACAACACGGATGTAAAATATATTATACATGCCTAGATAAATTATTCCTGAACAAAACACAGAATAATCACAACTAGAGTACATTTGCTTATTGGTAATGAACTACCAAAGTTAGCAGCTAGAAGGCAAATACAAAAACATAGTAACGGTATCTAATTTCGACATAAGGCCAGCAGTTTAGAGGTGAGGGGTTAATCAATGCTGTAAACTTCAGTACTAAACTAATACTAATTTTATCTACATCCAAAGGATGAAAGACAACGTTAACATGGACATGTTTTGAAGTTGTAATGCACAGAATCGACGCTAGTAAGAATGAGATAGCAGGAGAGAGAAAATACATGTATTGTCAAAAGGCTGCAAAAATCATTTATTTTTCTATCGCTACTGAAGAATATCAATCGTCTTCTTGACGCATTAGTTTTTGTCGAAAGAGAACATCAGTAGTTTCTTCTGATCTTACTGCTTAACAGTGAGCTTTGCTATTTTATTGTTTTCAGTAAATAATCATAGTGTTTCATCTAGACTCTTTTTTCCGAAACAGGCGTCGAAGCGGTGAACATATTGATTATTTGTAATGAAAAAAAATAAAGAAAGAAAAGCGAATGATATTTACATAAATATATTGCACTGTGATACTTTATTATTCTTTTTGAAATCCAACAAAAGCTACTCCTGCTAGGAATAGCTGCTAAATATCCCTTATAGTATATATATATATATATATATATATGTATGTATACGTGTGTGTGTCACTTTTTAAAGTTATCTGTACACGTTTCCTATAGAAATTTGAACCAGCAGTTGAAAGTTACGACGTTTATATACGAATACGTAAGCAGTGATTTCGAAGATAGAAAAATAGGTAAGGATGCATATGCAGATTTCAGGAGTCATTGCTTCTTCTTCAGCACCATATCCCGCCCTTTCTCCATACACGAACGCATTTCTTAAATAGCTACTAAATCTAGTGTTGTAACACAACTGGACATACCTCTTTACATATTAAACACATTATTGGCAACTGGTAGCTACATATTAATTTCTGATTGATACACCGTATTTCGTTACGCAGCTGTAATATGCTAACTAGTATATCAAAGGATTATAGTCCTACTTGTGTTAACAATGCGATTCAATCCTTTTTTTAATGTTATCTCGACGGAATTTCTATAGAAAAGTTAAGGACGTTTCTAAAACGAATACGTACATGCGAACGTTGCGTTCGAAGATTGAAAATGGTACATCGGTACAGCGCCATTAACCATCCACGAATACATTGCTTATGTAGATGTAACTTTCAGTGCTTGCTCCAATTTCTGTTGAGATCACTTTAAAAAGTGAGTGAATCGCACTACCAGCACAACTAGAACACAATATTGACTGATAAACCTTCAATATACATGGTAGTATTTTATGGTTTCCCTACTAGCAATTAACACACACACACACACACACACATACACACACACACACACATTTACGTATGCATTTTTAAAGAGGTACACACGGGTAATATATTTTTTATTATATAAATGTCGGAAGAGTCATGCTTGCAATACTTCTGACCATAAGTTTGTTAGAGCTATGCTTTTATGCAAATTGATTGTGATGTAATGTTCTTACAGAACAATTATAAATTGCGCATTAGAATACCGCCTGTCATCTTTATATTGAGTTGCTGCATTGTTGCGTCGTTGTGTTATTATGGTTCGTTGCATTGTGTTGTGTTAAAATATTTTTGCTAAGTGCGTGTTAGTGTATTGCGCTCGTATTTTTCGTTGTAATGCTTTGTTTCTGGTGTTTTGATATATCTACTAGAAAGCCTAGAAAATCAACGTTTGATATTTACACCACGCTTCTCAATGGACTTACTGAGGCATATTTCAACATCGCAATGTAAGTCCTTCAACTATTATCTGACTATATTATAGTATATTATATATTAAGCATCATCCAAAAATATTTTATTGCTGTTTTATTTTTTTTTTTTCAATTTTCCAGATAATAAATTCTAATGAATCAAGAGGATTAGAAACCTATCTGGCGCAAGTTATGCTATGTTTTCAATGAAAATACATTATGATGCAGTGGAATATAATACAAGAGACACTCCATCCTATATATTTGAGATTAGTTCGATTTCTTAATATCTATAACCGTTGTATTGTTAATAACTATGAATAATTCATAGAAGGAAACTGATAAGTTTCTTAGCTATTTTAAGGTAAATATTGTTATGTGAAGAAACACGAGCGTCATTTATTTATTTCAGCGAATCTATAAACATCGTTACATGTAATCATTCAGTAAACAAACTAAATTCAACAACTACTCATTATTTCTACTATACTGTACTGAAATCAAACCATGTGATTTTCAATTAAGCTAAACAGTTTACACTATATGCATATCTACATCATCATAGAAACTAGGAATTACCACTACAGCTTATACGCATATAGATTAAATTTAAGTTTGCATTAATCATTAATGTACTTAACAAAATACTTACTGCAAGCGTATCCTTGCACAAATTTGGAAACACGATCAATCATTCTTCGTCAATATTGAGAGTGAAACCGGCATATATGTCTTCCATGATTCATATTATGTGATCAACATATATGGATGTATGAAATAATTAGAATATTAAATAAATGACGATATGGAAAAAATGGAAAAGTGTTCTAAAACATTTTACGCTATATGAAGCTAGAAGAATTTGTGATACAACCCCTCACACACATACTACATTGTGTATATATATATATATATATATATATATATATATATATATATATATATATATATATATATATATATATATATATATATATATATATATATGCATATATGTATATATAAATTGAATTTAGCCGCCGTGGTGGAGTTGGATTAGAAATTCCGAGCAACAGTGTAACCTTCATTTCATTGAGGTAGCTCAAGTTGATGGTTAGCTAAGTTGAGCCTAGCTCGTTATACTACTATTACATTAAGAGCTTCAGCTAGTTAAGAAGCATATGAACCATGCATTTTACCTGTTACACTCACACAATTTGGATTTATACTCGTATTTGTAGCAGTTCTAGTTGCTAACGGTAAGCTATATAGAAACTATTAGCTTATCGAATTTCTTCACAACTTCATTATCGTATACTTTCCACTTATTCTTCTCTATACCTGTCTCTCACTCATTGACGCTTGCTATCATGCTACACTCAGATTCCTGGATCACACACACACACACATTATATATTAATATATACATATAGTAGACAAAAACAATGGATTGTTCAAAACATCGCTACATGTGTTTCGATAGTTGAATTATCTGGAATACTTTCCTCCGTACTAACCTGCTCAGCTGAAAATACGCGGAGATGTATCTAAGTTAATGTCATGATCCATTTGATCCCCTCTCTCTATCAGTGTGATCCGCTGCTACATAATTTCCATTCGGGTGTTAAATTTTTATTTGATTATTTTAAGCTCATAATGTAACTATAAATCGGAGGTCAATTTTTTTTTCTTTTGGATCATATTACCGAAAATCCATAATATATGTAATATAATCATTGACGAAAAGAGTGGAGTGGGCAAATTCTTTTATTACTTGGGTTTACAATGGTTTCACGGATATTCGAACTCAAGGACATACATCGTAACATATATGCAATTATAGACACAAGATTTATCAGTATACTCATATAATCAAGTGTCAGTTCATAAGAATTCAATATATAACACAACAGTGTATACATGCATACATACATACATATATACATACATACATACATACATGCATGCATACATATATATGTATATATGTATATGTATATATATATATATGTATATATATATATATATATATATATATGCCATTTAATAAAGTGATCACAACATTGAAACTTCAATCGAATAACTTTAAATGTAATCGTGGCAGTTCCTCACACACATACACGCATACACACACACACACACACACACACACACATACATACACACACACACATGTATGTATATAATGTTTTAATTATATTTTATTGTCAGCCCGACTTTACTTTGAAAAATGTGTTGAAATTATAATTATCTAAACTACCAACAACATATACTACACTTCATGAGTCATATATATTAATTTTCAATCTTGGCACAAAGCTACCAATTTCAGGGAAGGAGATATGTCGATTCTATCTACCCCAGTCCGCATTTATTTTATAGACCCCAAAAAAGATGAAAAGCAAATTTGACCTGCGGTGGAATTTGTGATTTGAACGAAATCCTGCTATGCATTTTGCTCGCGATGCTAAAGATACTACCAGTTCACCACCTTCATAATTTCCATATTAAAGAGAGTATTGCAGTGATATTATATTATGAAGCGCTGTAATTTTATGTCCTCCTTACTTCACTTGGAACACTCATACAGTTGTAAACGTCATGAGGATCATTAAATCTATTACCATGTAAAGTAAGCCAACTGTGATTCACTGAATACATTAATACACCTCAGAAATTGATATTCTTTATCCTCTGCCATATTATGTGATGTCCGTTAGTAAGTTTTAATTGAGAAGGTCAAAGAATGAGTTAAGTGAGGGCAGTGACATATACTTAAATTATTGATTTTAAATTGCTCACTCAATACCAAATAGCCCCACGTTTTAGCCGATATGAATTATCCGGCTCTTTGCGATAACAATCTTTGCAACAGTATCATAGCGTATAAAATGAATGATAACACTACTCCATTATTCCAAAATTCGATTATCAATATAATTGTTTTCCTATGATATCTAACGAAGGAAATATGTCTGCTGTTCTGTCGTTTCCGAAAAATGGAGTGGGTCGTTTAACTTTCACAAGATTGTCGATGAAGACATGGCGTCCAAGTGGTTGTATATTAGTATGCATGTACGTTTTGATATATAAATATACCAGGAGAAATATAATGTTGCAGAAATACCCACACATACACACACACACTTAAAGATGTTCATCATATATATTTATGATTTCGTCATTAAACTTGAGTGCCTAAGTGTATATATGTGTGTAAAAAAAAAGACATCACTTACATATGACGGAGACGTGCGCACATCTGTGCATATATGTTTACTATTTTACCGATGCATACAGCAAGACACTCACAAATATATAAAACGCAAAATTGTCTTCTATTGCATAATTTTTTTCTGTGCGCTGCTTGTTTAATTCATATTTTCTAGAGAGCAAATACGTCTTACACACACGCACAATTTTATACATGTATATATATTTACATAAATATGTATATGCACATGCATATATATATATATATATATATATATGCACATGCATATATATATATATATATATGTGTGTGTATATATATACATAGATAAATATATATATATATATATATATATATATATATATATATATATATATATATATATATATATATATAAACATATATGTATATACATATATATATATATATATATATATACATGCATATATATATATATACATATATATATACATATATATATACGTATATATATACATACATACATATAAGTATGTATATATATATATATGTAGATATATGTATATATATGTGTGTGTGCGCGCGTGCGTGCATGCGTGTATGTCTGTGCGTGTGCGTGTGTGTGAGTGTGTGTGCGTGTGAGTTTAAATTTGAGTAGAAAGTAGACAGAAAGTCTATCATGGAACATTATGTAGTAAAACGTTTGTGTAAATATTGCACCACACACACGCACAAAAAGAACGAAACACGAAAATTTCAGTAATTTATGCTTGTTCAATTTAAACAGCATTTACTCTCAAATTTATGTAGTTTTCTCATTTTAATATCACTTATCAATACAATAGAATTAACAAGAGTAAACACGAATTGAAATCAAGAAAAACAGTGGCCAGATTTAACATATGCCAAATAGATCAACCTGAGCTTTTAAATTTCACTGTTCCTATAAGTTTAGAAACCATATGTTAGTTAATTTAATGGCATTAAAAGACATAAATTTTAGATGTTCCTTATATCTAGGACGACGAATGTACAGTCCAAGAAACAGATATTTAAGATGAACGATTAAATGACGAATTGCAATTGACAGCCTTACAACTTGAAAACAATTACAGCTACTATTTGGACCATTCACATTTCAGACATTTGAGTAAATAGGATGTGTTGCCTCATTGTTACTGGTCAAATTAGCATCATATATGTCACTCATTTCTATTTTAGAATGTTTTCTAATGCTTCGTCCCTCTCTTTCATTCAGTGATAACCTTGACTGAAGGAATCCCAGATTCCCATGATCGAATCACAGTACTTTGTAGGTCCGTTCTCATCGCTAGTATATTCAACGATTTTGTTCCTTCTATTTATTTATTACTCTTAATTATCTTATTAATGAACAGCTCAAAATATGTAGTTGATGTTTAATCTCATGCATGACTGCATTTTCCAATAACTTTGGTCTAGAAGTTTGTGTACTGTAAAAGAGATTGATGAATGAGGGACTAATATTAATATGATCCGCCTGATTTCGCTTTGATTTATATTTTGAATTATTTAATTAAATGTTAGCGGAATCAAAGCTTCAGTATTAAGGTGGTGAAATTCTTTGCTTAATCATAACGTGATTCCATTCAGTTATCGTGGCCAGCGTTTCACTTTTATCTTAAGATTCAAATCTCTTCATTGCATTCATATTTTATTAAAGAAAGCAACGGTAACATTGAAAGATAAGTTATATCAAGGCAACTCGAGCTATTGTCTGCTAAGGGTCATAATCAAGAATATATTACTCGATCAATTAATTTGCTCCAGTTCTAAAACCTCAAACGACTGAGACTGGTGAAATAATCTTTCCTTTAAATTTGTGAATTCAAATCGAGATTCTGTCAATATTGTCTCTAGCAGTTCAAGAGTCATAAATAAAAATCTGTGTGTTATATACTAATGATTTCAATCGACTAAATCCAGTCACTACACATTTGTAACGTTGCACTTAATGAGTAAACGTATATTCAGTAAGTACTTAGAGGAATCGTCATAAATCTCACCCCGTTTATTCTACAATGCTATTGATAAAAGCAGAAGCTACATAAATCACTTCTTAGCTGCGGATGAATATGAAATGTAACCCATTAAGTAGAGTGTTGTTACAGGAAATTAATTACATATGAATCGTTTCGGAGTGAACTTCACACTCCACTTAAGATTCTGAGAGAAATGTTGTTGACATTTGCTACAGGTTTATAGTGAAGTGGTTTAGAACAAATCAAATGAATTTGTTCCAGCTGTGTCAACATCTTTACTCTGTTTACTCAATAAAACAGGAACATCCGTGGCAGGTTCTCTTTTTGTCTTGTCGTATACCTCGATGTCAGACTATGATGAATATACACAAATAAATTGATAGGTCAGATAAGGGTAAAAAGGTAGTATTTGTGATCGTTCTCCGGAACCCTTAAATCAGACATGTGTTTGAATGCTTACAACGCAGTGGACACTGTTACAAGTAGCAATCTGGAAGGTGCTGACGCCTAACCGGAAGATAGATTAGCTTTAAACCACGAAAAAGTGATGTAGTTTCTCCATCAAGTTTCTTTACAGTATCCGTTACTTCAGTACTTCGAAATTCCCTTCACTTAGCTTTTATCGATTTGCAGCTATAACAGAAAAACATGTCCAAATCGTGCGGGGAAACTGAACGCGAAACAGATCTGTTGAGAAGTGAAATACATAACAACACAAGAGTGACTTGCATATAGTCAATGACTCTGATGAATTCAGATGTACTGGAATGATTTTTTTACATGTTCAAGGCCTTGAGCGATGTGCTATTCCCGAAACATTGCCCAACATTACCCAAACAGTGAATTATAATCAAATCACGGAATTTGATTATAGTTGAAAATTACACTACCACACAATACTAGTAAATATAGGTCTGCATGATACGCACGTCCAGGATATTTATCATAACCAGAGATCTTACCGAAATGATGCAATTTTGAATATAATCACTAATTATTTACATTCTTTTGAATTTTAATATGCACATAATCAAATGAATATACTACTGATTTCCAAATATTAAAGTGCATGGTGAATTTTTTTCAATACGAAAGCTTGACTAATATGTATTTTCCATATTCACTTTTCACTCCTATATGTATATGTCATAGTGAGCTTAAATATTTAGTAGATGTTAGATTAATACCGATCCCTATCTCACATTATTGAACCCAGAAGCAATATCCGATTAAAATATTTTATATTCGTTAATCAGTTTTAATTACAAAACAGGTGGTAAGAGCACAAACGCGAGATTCCACTTCAAAAATTATCGGATATATGAAGTCAATATTTAGTATTTAGGAAATTAAATCATGGTAACAGGTTCAGGTTATAAATTCATTAAATAGTAATATGTTTAAGTTACTTTCACAACAATAAGGTCCTACATTATTTACATTATGTACAATCTTGTTTGTTGTTAACACAACGTTTCGGCTGATGTACCCTCCAGCCTTCATCAAGTGTCTTGAAGAAATTTCGAACCTGGGTTCTCATTCCTAAGGTATTTTTCGATGTTGTTGTTGTTGTTATTGTTGTTATTATTATTATTATTATTATTTTATGTTTGACTTTTGTTTTGCATTTGTACAAGTTGGATCCAAGTCTCACCCAGAGACCTCAAGAGACAACAAGTTAGAAGTTCATGTAGGTGTTATGCCTAGGGTACCATATATTTGGATTTGTACAGTTTTGTTCAAGTGAATGTTTAAGAAACCATAAGAAAATTATGTGTTTGCTTTAAAATTTGAGATCACATAGACAGTATTTTACGTAGGATATGGGCAGTTCCCATGAGCACTATCTTTTGAACTTCAGCCATTTTGGGGTTTCCTGGTATCTGAGCTAGGTAGTAATCAGCCCGTTTCGCTGTCATTCCCAGGGCACCTATGACAATAGGTATTGTTTTCGTCTTCAGATTCCACATTTTGCTAATTTCTATTTCAAGATCTTTATATTTGCTCAGTTTTTGGTAGGTCTTGACAGATACGTTTATACCCTTATTATTATTATTATTATTATTATTATTATTATTATTATTATTATTATTATTATTATTATTATTATTATTATTATTATTATCATCATCATCTTCAGCAGCAGCATCACTATTATTATTCAGGTTACTGCCTGGAATCGAACTCGGAATCTTGGGGTCAGTAGCCCGCACTCTTATCCACAGGCATATGGCGTAATGGTTAAGAGCGCGGGCTACTAACCCCAAGATTCCGAGTTCGATTCCAGGCAGTGACCTGAATAATAATAATAATAATAATAATAATAATAATAATAATAATAATAATAATAATAATAATAATAATAATAATAATAATAACAACAACGAAAGAGCCACGCCTGCTCTTATGTATATGTGTGTGTGTGTGTGTGTGTGTGTGTGTGTGTGTGTGTGTGTGTGTGAGTTAGTTAGGGCGTGTTTTTGTGTGCATGTAGGCATGAGCGCGCGTGTGTCTGTATATGTTCATGTACTTCTACATCGACGACAGTTTTAAACGTCAAGCAAAAAAATTAAAAAATGTGCCGTGCGTATTGGCATCAAACGACAGTCTTTATAACAAGTGGTTGTTTTGATGCAGACATGTAGCCATATTCGTAAGTGTTCAGCATTAGCTATATAAAATTAATACCATAAATATTTCAGTGAAGTTAATACCTGAAATAATGAAGAAATACTTTCCCTAAAATCCCACGAAAGTGATACAATAGTTTGTGGGAGATTCCGTTGCTATTTCTAGTAGGTCAAGAATCATCTTAGAATCTCTCTTGCAAAGTGTTCAGTGATGATAGCGGGGATATGAGATTCAAATGCGTTATATATGACATGTTTCATCAATACAAATTAAGGGAAATTGCGCCCGTGGGACTTCCTGAATGGCATGCTAATGAAAATTTACCAAGAAATGTTTTTGGTAGTGCGGCCCACCTAATGATGAATCATGTCTTACGCAACCTGCTTCTGGAAAAGGTTACCTGTGGTCTATATTAACACGAAAGAACTGAAAATTTATAGCTACGGTTGTTCCCAGTGAAGAATATATATGAATGAGATTCCTAACTACTGTCTCACTGATAGGTACCTACGTGTCTGTAATATTTATGCCGTGTTTTACGTTTGTTTATACCTAAATCAACAATAATATTTTGTTTTTGATCATTCATGTGTATTTACTACAGAAAATTCTAATAATATATGATTTTCCACATGAATGGCTAGTTTAATACTTCCTTGAAGTTGTTTAATTTAAGATTCGTATTTTTTCCTTAAATTTAGTCGATACAATCATTAATAGTGTTAGGCTGTATGATAATTCAGATCACAAGATGAAAAACACCAGATCAATGTTCCGGAATGTTGAGGGGGTGCGGTGGGAGAAGACGACAAGAGTTGAGAGAGTGGAAAGCGGACGAAATGGAGATAACGAGGAGGATTGAAAGAAAGACTGCGAGTTATCAAGCAGGTTTCAGTTTAAGCGAAGAGTAAAATAAACTAAGAGTATTAATCATTGTAACTCACGATATAGCACATATAAGTAGGACATAAGTGTACGTGCAATTCATGATGAGGTACGTAAGACATATCTTGGGTATTACATGGAAAGACAAGGTGAGAAATATCATAAACTATAAAAGAAACCTTGTACAAAGAAATCTTCATCGATTTAAACATGTTCAAAGTTTGGGCCACTATTATTACTATGAGAAAAGAGCTGGTCAGAGTTGTTTTGTGGTATATGAAATCTAGAGAGTTTACAACTGAGATAAATGGACGTAGCTGTGAATATGATAATAGGACTGTACCTCGTCAGCTACCAGTAAAAGAAAAACAAAATCAATTCTGATATTACGAAATATGATATTTTATATTGTCAGGATTGACTTTTATTTTCTCAAATGTCTAATAAGGAAATTAGATAGTGGGTGTTTGCTTCAACTGATCTTTCTAAGGTTATTTTGAAACGAAAAAAAAAAAAGAAGAATTTCAGTTATACTTAGCAACATTTTTGTTTTTAACTTTAAAATATTTTGGTAATAGAAGTGTTTTTGATAATATGATGGCAAGACTGAAAAAATTCCTTGAGAAGCTGAAATGAATACTTTGCTGTTATTAAATAATTATGTATAGCAAAATAAGCGGCTGCTGTAACGTGATTAATTTTTACTGCTTTTTTTTCTCGGGAGATGACGGAGACAAAATGCTTAAAAAATGCAGATAGAATAGAAATCACTAAAAAGTCACTATACTACTCTCCAAATGAAATGTGAACTTAACTGAAAACCTGGATGAACGAGGCTTATATACTGGACAAAAAATAAATAATCAAATAATGTATATAAATGCCGAAGAGAATACAAAAATGGAATATGCTCAGACATTATTAAATGGAAAGCAAATATCTTAAGTAATTTCGTAAAAGGAGACACGGACGTAAAGTAAACTGGCGTCATCTGGCGTCGTTTTCCAAAAGAATGAATCTACACAGGAAATGATTGCTTCCCGTTAGGTCCACATTTTTTTAAAAGAAGGTTAATCTAAGAATCTGTTATTTTAATTTACTTCGTATGCTAGTAGGCACGGCTAGAAGATCACACTTCTAAGTTGTTTTGTATTGATTTCAATACATTTCCACTTTTAATTACTGATGAGATGGTTGACGTATCAACTGTTCAGAAGAATTAAATATCAATGATGAATAAAAAAGAAAATTTCTTTCAAAAGAAAATGATCAGTGACAAATCATGAGTTTAGACTGAAGTGTGATAATTGAGAAAGGAAATATGAAATCTATTTTATACAAATGGTGAAGAATCGGTACATGTGTGAAACAAAATGAAATATCTGATTTCACATGAAATGAAAAGGGGATATATATGATGACTCGGAAAGTCTGATTATGAATTTGTAGACATTGTTATTTAAGTAGAACAGTAGAGTAAGAATATAAACAAATAGAGCAGTGATTGAGCAACGAATAAATGTTGGCGAACGTGTTAACATGCATGGGACTACATCAAAGAGCTTAAGACGAGATTGTAAGTGAAGCAGGAGAGATTAATGAAAAGATTTATTTTTACCGTTGGTAAAGTTAATGCATTATCAAGATCTTGATGTTAGACATCATTTTAAGAAACTGAATATTACGAGTTTCCAAAATACAGACTAAAATACCTCCATCGCATTAAAATACACAACGGCGCCTCACAGAATAAGTTCTATTATGTCTGCTACAAGCCATTCGTTGTATCTGGTTTAGTGCCAAATTTTCAACAAGAACAAAACGTATCAGTTAGCAACAAGTTGTTTCTATTCGTTTGTCAATGATTTATCAATGGCATTCTTACCAAAAGTGATTTACCCGTTTCTGACATAGTGTACTCATTTGTCTTTTTTCAAGATAGTGTGTAATTTGAAGATAATTTGGCTCCTATTTCAAGAAGTTAAGGATACTCAATTCAGAATTTCAAATTCTCTGGGATATTACTATAGCTGCTTACAGCGGTAAAGCCAAACGATATAATTTCGGACGCAATTCCTTCCGGACTCATATAGACCCATAGAGCCAGTTTCCCGATTTCCACCGCCTATGTATTCTTCACCGGCGCGAGACGTCGGTCTGCCGCAAGATGACTCATTTTTCCCAGTTGAGTAGACTGGAGCAACGTACAATGAAGTGTTTTGCTCCAGAACACAAGGCGTCACCCGGTTCAGGAATCGAAATCACAATCTTGCGATCATTAGTCCAACATTCTAACCACTGGGTCTTCCTGCGCGAGATGCTTATAGCACCTAAGTTTGCCAAGCGATCACCCATCTAAGTGCTAACTAGGTCCGTCGTTTCTTAACTTCGGTGATCGGGCGAGAAACGATGAATTCAATGTGATGCAGTGCATTTTGACTTCAGCGTATCCCAAATATAATTCCCTGTGTTGCTTGTATATCAAAGGTTTTATGTCTTAGCGATTACAAAGAACACGGAAATGATGGTCATCTATTCCCTTATGAATCAACAGAAATCATAAAGAGACATCACTTTTGGTTTACGTGCTTGACATCAAAAAATCATGATAAGGCAGTGGGCATCACAATTACTGCCTACTTCTCACAGAAATATACACTTTTATTTGAGCCACACATACTTTGATCATTTATTTGCAATCGAGATATTTTCGATAATGAATAAAAAAAATACTCTGCGTGAACAATATATACCCTGAGGAAAGTAAGAATGTAAATCTCATATTTATTCTTCTGACAAAATACATGAAGTTTGCAATTATCTCGTGAAAGAGCCATTTTAGCCATCTAAAAGCATTAATTCTGTTATGTTCGCTTTTCATTTAATCGTGAGAGTTTCCTCTCAAGAGGAATCGTTGGAATATATTATAAGCAACTTTGGTCTCTCCATTACCTGTGCATAACCCTTAAATCTGGCTAATATGGCTGTACATGACATCCATAATCCGTAAGCAATTTAAAAACTACCGTACGTGCAACATCAGGATACGGGAAAAAATTATATCGTGTAAATACGAAACATTTTTTTCAATTTTATATTCTTTCAATTTACTTATTAATCTTTATTGAATTGTCGGAACAATTTCACAGAAATATTAATACCAATGAGGAAGATATTAACGTGTACTAATAATTGTAGTAGTGAAATTCCAGTAGAAGATTAACTTGTCTGTTCAATCAACTATGAGCGTTTATGCATTGCAACCAGAACGCTCTTTATAAAAATCCATGTCTAATCTAATCAGGGAACATTCTATAGAGCATCTTTTGTGTAAGGAAAAAAGATTGGACGTCATGATACTGCACATTGGATATGCGACACGAGTCTTCCAAAGACACGGATTCAGAAACTTCAATCTGGTTCACTTAATTGGAAATGGTGACAAATTTAATTCCTTTAAAGCAACCATTGAATATTTTCAACTTGCTAGTCGCCCAGCAGGCAGCGACTATTAATTCTCTCTAAATGATAAATAGAACTTAAAGGAATGCTGTATGTGAACCTTTCCAGGGTGCCAAATTGCTAACATAGAACCTATGTTTTCTTCAGATTTAAACCCTGGAAATTCGTGTGTTTGTCTATGTGCATGTATACACACACACACGCACACACACACACACACACACACACACACACACATACACACACACACATAAAGGGGGAATTCACAAAAAAACAAAAGACAAAGACAGGTGGCGTAGTCAACAAAAAGATGTATTAGTTTAACGCTCGGGAAGTGAAAACATCTTTAACGTTTCGAGCCTACACTCTTCCATAGAAAGGAACACAGAAAGAAACAGGGAGAGAAAATAAAGAATGTGTAGTGGCTAGCGATCTATCATGTCGAATGCCGGACAGGGAGGTCACACAGGAGACCTAGGAAGAAGGGGAGATAATAAAGTGGTAGTGATCCCAAACCGATACTGCGCGTGCGTGTGTATAAGAGAGCATGTATGTACGTGTGGAAGAGGGCTGGTGACCTTGACATGTGCGTGTGTGCATGTGTCGGTATGAGGATAATAATGTGGGTGCTGGGAAGAGGTCAGTGCTAATGTGTGTGTGTGGTGGTGTGATGTGGTGTAGGAAATGAATAACTTTTGGTGACGCATTGTGTAATACTACTTTAAAGAAACTTATTGCGAGACGATATAAGGTAAACAATGAAAATTAAAACAAAACAGAGTGGTAAGTTTCCCATATATTTCTAAATACCGGGGCTATGAACCCTTCTTAAGGAAATGTTCAAAAGCAAGGAATGGAACGGCGTTGCTCACATGTGTGTGGGAAGAAGGAGGAAGAAGAAGAAGAAGGGAGGTGATCTTCCCAGGCCGGTGTTGCTATAGTATCCGGTCTGTTTCAAGCAGTTCATTTCTGTCATTCATTGTTGGTCTCAGTTTGTTGATAAGAAGAGCCACCATGATATTATGATCAACCACCGTCATTCTGTGACTGACGGTGAGTGGTTATGATGGTTGCCATGAAATCCTGGGTCTGACACTTCTTTGGATGTTTTTTGGACTGAAAAACGTTCGCCGCCTTTAAATGTATTTACATTTCAATGTATTTACATTTCAATGTAGTTACATTTCAATGTATTTACATTTCAATGTATTTACATTGGCAAATATTTTAGAGAGTCAGAACTAATATCAGACATTATTTCATATATTAACTAGCTATTCTGGTTTGCATTCCAGCTAAGGTCACTCCCTGGAGCTTATACTGTAAAACAGAAATACTAAAATTATGCATCACTAGAAAACTGCTTTCCTTGATTATTGGCAGAATCGTTAGGGCGTATAACAAAATACCTTACTTTCCGATTTCCAGTATTGGGGAAATCATCTCTTAGCTTTATTATTGATATAATAAAGGTGAAGCTAAATATTGAGATCGATGTGATCGTCTAACACGTTCTACAATATTCTCGCATTGTACCTATGTTAGAAACAATTATATATCCATCAGTGAATGATACATTTCGGTGTGTTTGTTGAAATAGTGTGGGGGGTATTAGTAAGCATTTGTTTAAAACTGTATAGAGAGTGTTGTCAAAGAAACGGAACAACATTACAGTATATTTAGTGTTTTGCGAGGTTATGTTGAAAGGTTTCTTGCTTTGTGCAAAAGACAACACAGGAGGATCAGTTAATTATGATTTTTTTAGACATATTCTCCTCACAGATTCACACATTTATTGCGGCGATCCTTCAGTTTTTCTAAGCCACGTAGAAAAGCTCCCAAAGTTCGGCTTCCATCCAGGCTTTTCGTGATACTCATAAAGCCAAGAACTTTACAGTATCTCCTCGTACTTTGGTACGAAACCTCGATATAATTGGTATAAATAGAGACATGTAAATTTGTTGTATGTATTCCCTTACGGTGGAAAGATAGGAAATAATTGACTGCAGGCAGATTTTGAATATGCAGAGTGATAAGAGAATAATACAATATTTAATCCACACCACAAAAAAAATTGTCAAGGAAATATTCAACAATATGGGAAGATAAAAGTAACTACTACTACTACTACTACTACTACTACTACTACTACTACTACTACTACTACTACTACTACTACTACTGCTACTGCAACTGCTGCTGCTGTTGCTGGTGATTTCACTAGACTTTGCTAGAAACCACAGCACCAATACAACTTTCACTACTTTTACAGATTTACACCTGAAGCGTACTTTCTAATTTGAAACAAAAGATAGAAATTTGTATTAATTAATTTTTAACAATTTAATATAAAGTTTGTTTCAATATTCAAGGAAAACTAAAACAAAAATTAAAATGAAGAACGAGATAATGTTATAAGAGATTTAAAAAGTTGGACAATGGAAATATATAAAACAAAAGCAATAGACAATAAGACGTTGAACAAATGCAGAAAATTCATTATTGAAAATATCACCATTTTAGGAAGTAACTGTTTCTTTGATTTTGTATTAGATTATTTCATCCATTGTAACGTGTGCGTGCGTTATAAATATGATTAATTAAATACGCATATGAAGCCATGTAAATGTGTATATATGCATGCTACACACACACACACTCACAGACATACACACACGCACGCACACAAAGCAATATTTTGTGCATGCATACATACATGCATTTCTAATATTCTGCTTACACGTACTCATAGCTACGCGTGCTCACAGAAATACAAATTCGGGCACACACTCCAACGTGCATATATCTATGTATATGCTTACGATATTACTAGAACCTGTGCTTGTGTCCGTCGATCCGACTGTCCAATAATCATATACACACTTCAGATCAAAACGATTTCCAACTAATTTATTTTATTGTATTTTATTGATGAGGGAAGGAACGCATTGCCCATAACACAACCAGCTGGCACCCAACGGGTCAGGTTGTGGTGTTTGAACGGGTTAAGTTTACTGCTCATGTAGACTATGACAAGCTTTGAATTTAGATGACAAAAAACGGAGTAAATGAGGCTTATCGTCTGTGATTCTATCAGACCCAACAACTTTCTATCATGTGCTGATATCTTATTTTCTCGACGTGCAGAGGATGAAAGCTAGAAATTGGCTTCTTCGGGATTTGAAGTTAGAGGCAGAGATTTGGTTGGATTTATGTCGATCTATTGATGTAGTAGTCTAACAAACAATAAATAAATATTTTGAAAACTATAGGAAAAAACAAAACTTATAGAATTATGAACAAGTTACTTAGAGATATTTGGCTTCAAATTTTGGTACAAAAAGAACAGCGTCAAGTAGCGAGCTTCAATTAATTACATCGACTCCAGTGCTCAACTAGGACCTTTTCTGCTTAGCCCACACTTTTCAATTCCTTTAATTTAGTTGAAATTTATTCCAAATTTGGTGCACTGACGTAGTGTGGTATGTTAATTATGGCAATGAAAATCATGCTTGCCATATCTTAATATTTGAAAACTGAATAAAGCGGTGAGCTGGCAAAAACTTTAGCACGTCGTGCGAAATGCTTAACGATATTTCGTCTGTCTTTACGTTTAAATTTCGCAACCTAGTTCAGATTGGCGGTACTGGGAAGATGGCAGAGATAGATGAAATCGTCTTGTCAAAACGTAAATACAACCGAGAAAGAGGGATACCTGAGCAGTGAAATTTCGGAGTTGTTTGTCACAAAACCAGGCATGTTTTTCTTTATACGGCGTCCTATCGAAATCGAGATACCCTGGAGGGATGCAAACGTCGGTCGATTCTTCTAGGAACCGCAATTTTCAATGATTTGTGGAGGGCCTGCTTTTGCATTCCTGAACTTGATGGTTATAATTTTCGATATAGCAGAGTGAACAACAGCGCTGGGATTATTAACTCGAAAGATGTTACCCACGCGCAAGAGGTGGAAAGCACATTAATCTCTGTAAAACGACATAATAAAAGATACAGTGGCACCCCACTTTCTCTGGTTGACTCGTATCTCTGCGAATTTATATGGTGCAGGAGATACGAAAATTGTAGTTTGTTTGACAAACTCCTAGACTGCATTGAACACTCCCGTTTTTGAATTTTCACTGCAAAGTACATATAATTAACATCAACTAAACTACAGTTTGCATTTTGTTCGTAATTTAACGTTCAGCTTTTTCTTTTATTTTTTGTTTTTGTATATTTTCTCATAAATCATTCATTGAGGATGCTTCCTTTTACTATTGTTCACATTCCTCGCAAAAATAAATAGATAAATTAATTAATTAAAGCTTATTAAAACTTCCGTCGTTTAATGATTTGTCGTTATAATCTTTTCACAGTCCGCAAAATACCAGCTTCCAAATCTTGTTTTCTGGTTGAGTGGAAATACTCAAACATTAAAACCTCTGTAATATTTTTTCTAAACAATTTCTGGCACGAATTAATTGCAACACCAGATTACACCTAAACAATTAGAGCAATATAACAAATGCGAAAGCTTTCACTTAATTTTAAAATTTGAAGAAAGTGTGAGCCAAAAAGAAAATTCCCTCAGCTTGTATTTATTTTATTGACGCCAAAAGGATGAAAGGCAAGATAGACTCTGGCGGTATTTTAAGTCAAATGTGAAGTCGGAAAAAATGCTGCGCATCATATCGTTCGGCGTGGTAGAAATTCACCACAGGATATCCACTTTAGTACACTGATTTGGATGTTCATTCTTGTAGAGAGTGATATGACAGTATCATCCAAAGAAGGGCTTTCTCAAAATAATCACCTGAAGAAGCAAATTTTACACCTATGAAGGATTACGTAATTCTTAAAGTTATCGTCTCCTGAACGTACGACGAGTGTGACGCTATGTGGAAACATACGTAGTGATGCAAAAATGTTCATCCATTTAATTTTCTCTTATTTTTCTAGTTCTGTATATATATATATATATATATGTGTGTGTGTGTGTGTGTATGTGTGTGTGTGTGTGTGTGTGTGTGTGTGTGTGTGTGTGTGTGTGTGTGTGTGTGTGTGTGTGTAAATATATCTGTATTTTGGTTGGCACTCCGTCGGTTACGATGACGAGGGTTCCAGTTGATCCTGTCAACGGAACAGCCTGCTCGTGAAATTAACGTGCAAGTGGCTGAGCATTCTACAGACACGTGTACCCTTAACGTAGTTCTCGGGGAAGATTTACCGTGACACAGAGTGTGACAAGGCTGACCCTTTGAAATACAGGTACAACAGAAGCAGGAAGATAGAGTGACAGAAAGTTGTGGTGAAACAGTACAGCAGGGTTCGCCACGACCCCCTGCCAGAGTGTCGTGGAGCTTTAGGTGTTTTCGCTCAATAAACATTCACAACGCCCGGTCTTGGAATCGAAACGTGGAGCCGCAATGGCTCAGTGGTTAGGGTAGCGGACTCGCGGTCGTATGATATATGTATATATATATATATATATATATATATATATATATATATATATATAGCAATAAGAAAATGGAGGGGAATGTGAGGTAGTCATCAACTTGCAGACACTCTATTCCGTTGATTAATTTGTTTATTTTATAACCAAAATGACAAAAAATACAATATACAGACACTTATGACATACCATGTCATATCAACAATTAGGATTTCAAATTTAAAGGATATTTAGGAATTGGAGAGTACACACACACACATATATATATATATATATATGCATCTATATTTATATACAAATGTATGTATATATTTACACATACATGTTTCTTAACAAAAGCGAGATTTATATCTCTTAATTTGCAGAGGAATTTGTAGTGAGTAGTTTAGCTTAATCGGTCAAAGCATCGTGACATGTAATCACAGAGATGTGAGTTGGAGTCCACAGCTACCATCTACACTTTTCTCTGCAAAATAGGGGTAGTTTATCCTGTCCAGGCTATATTATTAGCATTATTCTGCGATTGAGAATCTAAAATCATTTCTTTAACTTTCTAAAAGATATCTCAACGCTTCTAAAAGCAAACTTCGTTTGTTTATTTACGTTTGTCGTAATTTGAATTTAATATATTTATATATATATATATATATATATATATATATATATATATATATATATATATATTTATAAATATACGCATATATATATTTACACACACACACACACACATATATATATATATATATATATATATATGTATATATATATATATATATATATATATATATATATATAATGAATGTGACATGTAAACTTCTAAGTGTGTGTTTGTGTGTATATATATATATATATATATATATATATATATATATATATATATATATATATATACGTACATATATGTATTTACATGTTTCTATGCATCTATGTCTATATATATGTGTGTTGGCATACATGCTTGTATATATGTATGCGTATATCTATGCAAAATATTGTGATTGAGATTGCATCGTTATTCTGAAGGTTTAAGGGAAGTGTTCCAGCTTCTAATATCCGAGAAGATAATGTATTTGGAACCGTATATGTGTCGGTGATTATGATTGTATATTTGCAAAAGTGCGCGTGAGAATGTTGTTGTGAGCGCGTTCGTGTGTTTATGTGTTTGCGCATAGTTCTGTGTATGTGTGTGTATATGTGTGTATGATTCATTCTTACTGAAGCGGTATACCAATACTGTACCTACCCATGTCATGTAATAATGGAACTATAAATGTTATGATGTTTAACAATCTAATCGAATGCATTAATAACACGTAGTTCCTGTATTTTTGACTAAACACTCTTCGGATGAATGAAAGATAAATATCTTCCTTATCACTCAAATGCATTCATCCAACAAGCAATAAGCTAAATAGAAGAAATAATATTTTCGTTCTAGATTTTAATTCAAAGGAATGTCTGTAACACCACTGAACAATGAAGCAAATTTCATGTTACTTTTACAGTGACCAGTTATAGGGCATTTAAGTAAAGTCGAACAGCAAAACTAAAACAAAAAACAAATCTAAATGACGCTGCCATGAATCGCAGTTAATGCTTTTCTTTTCGTTATCGCTTACTAATAGCCTTTGTTTTATCTACGTTTCATTCTCATGCTTAATGAAATTTTAGTGAAAAAATTTGCCATGATAACAGTATTTACAACTCTCAAGCGTGTTATGGTGTTTTCTTTAAAGAGTTCACGGTTTCATGCACGGTGAACATACACCTTTATTTGACATTCATTCAATTAATTTGAGATATTGCTTTTTGTAGAATATTTTTGAGTTATTTTCCTGAAGGATGAACTGTTGAAAAAGTTTGAGGTATTTCTACCGAATTGTTTTGTTAAGAAAAATGAAAAACGTGATAGATAAAGACAAATATATATATATATATATATATATATATATATATATATGTGTGTGTGTGTGTGTGTGTTTGTGTGTGTGAGAGAGAGTGAGTGTGAGAGAGAGAGAGAGAGAGAGAGAGAGAGAGAGAGAGAGAGAGAGACTATATTTTTTAATAAGAAATCATGTATATGATAAAAGGAGAAATTGAAATAAATCTGATGTGCTAGTATTTTGATGTTACATGAGATTATTTCAGTTTTAAGCTTGTGTATTTCATGCTTCAGATTTATATCACCTGCTACTTCTCATGTAATGCACTGTTAAACTATCAATAATTCCTCAATACAAACGGATGTATTTCGTTTGCAAAGTTTACAGAACATTTCCGAACGTATCTTTTGCTTGAAATACCTGAACAGATATAAAGATAATAAGAAAAAAGCAAAGAAAGAAAAACAAAAAAAAAAATACAAAAGCAAACCGAACGAACAAGATCACCTAAGGCTGACATATTTATGGTTAACTGCAACATGGAACGGTCTTTGAAATACGCACTTGTAGGCAGCACATATATTGTTTGAGAAATAATATTTTCAGATGCGAAAGAGTTATTTCCAAGTATCAAATCAGAATTGCGAAAATAATATATATACTCTATATTCTATTTACTGATAAAATATATGATATCATCGTGTTTATGGTTATGTAGCGCAATTGATCACGGGCATCTATTGACAATGAATTTGCTTTTATAGGAAGTTTGTGACATTAATAACGAAAACATTGATTTATACAGCACCGAATACCTGTAGGACGTTCAGAAAATATGTCCTTTTGTCTACTGAAACTCTGGCCATCATGTATATCGCAGAAGAGATAACATTACTTAGTAGATTTTAGTTTTAGCTTTCCTTAATAATTCTCATCCTTTAAAGTTATTTAAAGTACATAGACTTTGCAGCACTATGTGCGATTCAATCATTAGCGTATATTTTACTATTATTCTGTCATGGAAACAGATACTAGCTTTGAAGCTAGATCACTAAGTACTTTTTGTAGAATCTACTCTGTTCGTGGATTCGTGGCAGATGTTCAGTCTAAGGAAAACTGTCTGATCCTTTGCCTATGTAGTAAATTGATCCTTATAAAGGAGTAATTAACGTAAGAGCTAATGAGATCGGTGTGATTAGTGATAGAATATCACTTGAAATCATCATTTAAAATAGCAGGGTTATAGCTTCATTTAGTAATTTGTGTTTTGAGATTATTACATTAATCAAGTTTTAGCATAACCCCAGTTCTAATCATAGCATAAAGACAAACGACACCCTACGTTAATTTCTTAATGAGAATTAACCTCCAAATATTAAAAACAGTTAAAATGCTTGTTTTTACACCGTTTCTCAACTATACGATAAGTGTTTGAGGGACTATTTAGATATTTCTAAGAGTGGTAATTACGTAGGTATTTGTATATGATATGAAAGTCGTAAAAGGAAATAGCTAAGAAGTACAAAATCGACATTCTCTGTTTTCCAAACATCTATTTCAATTACTTTTATTGTAGTAATCTCCTTTAATTGTTAATTATAGATTTTAAGCGCTACTAGAACCATTTTGTGGATAATCACACTTGTTCGAAAATTCTCAATTTATAATAATGCATATGTCAGACGTACCTCTTGTTAATATTTTGGATGTTTGTTTATGGCGGTGAGTTGGCAGAAACGTCAGCACGACGGGCGAAATGCTAAGCTGTATTTCGTCTGTCCTTACATTCTGAATTCAAATTCTCGCCGAGGTCGACTTTGTATTCCATCCTTGCGGAATCTTGAAATCAGCGCCAGCTGCGTACTGGGGTCGATGTAATCGACTAGCAACCCCCCACCAAAAAAAATTCCTGGCCTTGTGCCAAAATTTGAAACCAATATTATGAATGTTTTTTTTTACCGAAGCAGAAAATGTTTAACGGAATTTCTTCCGTCTTTACATTTTAAGTTCAACTGCCCCAAAAGTCGACTTGTTTTTTCATTGTTTTGGAATTGAGAAGATAAGTACCAGTCTAGCACTGGAATCAATACTAAGTACCTCCTCCAAAACAATATGCCTTGTGCCTTTAGTAAATATAAAATTATAAAATTATGAATGTTTTGTCTGTGTTTATGTGAAATGTGTAGATATTTAAATGTAGATATGAGCTTATATAAAATTTAATAGTGTTGGAGCAGGTTCACTCGACTGCACCATTAACCATTTATCTTATTCCTTTAGCATTTGCAATAGTAATTTTCCTACCCTGTTCATACATGTTAGTAGATTATTTTAGATAAGCTGGTAAATGGAAATATTCTGATTTATTTGTTGTTATTTTTTCCACTGTGCACTTCAAGCCGATTTCACCGGTACAATATAACCACTAATATTTACATCATGTGTTGAAATTAGGTGATTATTTCCAATGCACGAACTTTACCAGCTTAACGTTGTGTTCATAGTATTAAAACATTGCTGGGGGAAGGAATACTTTGTTTCATCATTTATTTGCTCTTTCCTACTTTACAAACAGTATATTTTTAATGAATAGAACAAGCATTTCTACGAGGAAGAATTCGGGCAATAAACTTATATTCGTCTCGGTCTCTTCTCATTTCACTCAACAAATAATTATTGAACTCTGTTACAGCATTCCATCACAATAATCGGGGGATTTATATTTTCTGGAGAAAGAATATAGAAAATACATTCGTCTTTTGTAAAACTATTATGAAAAAGAATAATGCTATATTAAAAACTTTGCTTCGTAATAATGGGATTCATGGTTCAATCTTACTGTCCAGCTCAATGGGCAAGTGCAATTTACCTTCGCATCCAGCGATATCTGGAATTCAATTCTGAAATACGTTAATGGCAGTATTTAATAAATATAGTAAATATCTATATCTTTCTATCTCTTTCTCTCTCTCTCTCTCTCTCTCTCTCTCTCTCTCTCTCTCTCTCTCTCTCTATATATATATATATATATATATATATATATATATATATATATATATATATATATATATATATATAGATATATATATATATATATATATTTGTTTTCATTACTGAAAATATTTAAATAAAGCAAATATTCGGTAAGTAATTGCTATTACATTCTGAAATATCTCTTCGATATCCTTTCATAATTCAGGCTGATGACAGTAAATCGATAGAAAATATGACTACCTGTGGTACCCAATTGATTGATGTTAAATATCGCATATTACATAAAAAATATCCCACCAATATTGCACTAAAATTTACAAGAAATTCTATTATCACAGTATTTACTGAAAAACTACGAACACTCAATCATTCTGTTTATCAATTAGGGCTATGTTCTAAACATATATATATATATATATGTGTGTCTGTATATATATATATATATATACAAACACACATATATATACATTCAGTCATATTTCTTGGCGTCTTCGTATTTGTCGTTTAGCAGTTCATTATATCCATAGTCTCCATCGTAAGGAAAGTAACTGGAACAGAAAGCGCGGGCGCATATATCTTTTATTTTTTACTCGTTTCAATTACTAAACTGCGGCCATTCAGGGACACTGCTTTGAAAAATTTTTGTCAAATGGCAGGACCCAAGTTACTTGTTTAACTTTTATTTACTTTTTTATTTTAAGTATACTGCTTTCTCAATTGGTTTACTTTTGACGAACAGGTATGGGGTTGTAAAATCACTGACACTAGTTGTCAAACGGGGTGGGACACATGTAGATACACATGTGCGTATAAATATATATATATATATATATATATATATATATATATATATATATATATATATATATATATGTATATATATATATATATATAGCGATAGATGGATGGATGTGTGTGTGTATTGTCGTGTGTGTGTATTGCAATCGATAATAACGTGAGTTTGCAAGATCGATTGTAGCATGGCGTCCTTTGTGCATCCCTCTCTCTCACTCTCAATCATTCTCTCTCTCCCTCTCTCTCTCTCTCACACACACACAAACCAGATAGCTTCCGCACAAAGTTATTCTCTGTTATACTCATAAGTCATTTTTCATTCTGGTTGCCAATTATTAGTCATATTTCTAATTTTCTCTATTGTTAATACTTTAATATTGTTGAATACATTGCTTTGGTGTTATGCTTTGTGTTCCTCCTCTCCTATATTGGTCTACCTAACTGCAGTCTTTATTATCTATGTCCCTTCTCTCTCAATCTCTTTCTTTACCTTAAAACTGTATTCTAATCATATTTTCTTAAATTATAAAAATCATTATTTTTAATGTTATGTAGAAATTTTAACCACTACCTGAAATTTGAATTCTTTCTTCTAAATTGGTATTGTTTAAACCGAGGGTTTGTAAAAGTACGTCTGGCTATATATATATATATATATATATATATATACAGAGAGAGAGAGAGAGAGAGAGAGCTGGGAGAAACACACACACACATATATATATGTATATATATATATATATATATATATATATATATATATATATATATATATATATATATATATATATATATATATATATGTATGTATATGTATATGTATATACATATGATAATAAAAGAAAATGTGCTTCTCCTTTTGTTGCGATGTAAGTGGAGAATCAACTTTCTACTTTCACTTATTTGTCCAGATCCCCTGAGTTGGGTCGGTTATTTTCAACATACTATACATATATACATACATATAAGTGTACGCCTGTGTCTGTATACACACACACACGCACACACATACATACACATACACACACACGCATACACATATATACTCTATATACGTTTATGCGTTTACGCCCCTCGATCGCATGCATTCATATGTCAGTTTGTGCGAACGCACGTTTTGCCGATGCATGTCGACGGAGTATCTATCCAACGGAGAGAAATTTGAAGGAAACGTTGCCATCCTAACGAGTTCTCTTTTACTCTCTATTGTTCCTACTGCTGAAAAACAGCGAACTAGTGCTCGCTCCATTGAATACATTTAACAACTACGCTTTCCTTCATCAGTTATAACATAAAACAAATTAAACATTAAAGAAACGCGTTTTCAATTAACGATACTTCTTAATACCAGTCGAATTTAGAAGCAAGCAACATTTAAATATAGATATAGTTTTAATCTGAAAAGATTTTATTTTAATATTAGTAGTAGATGTTTATATATTCCTTCCAGCAATTGTAACACTAGTAAATATTTCCAGCGTGATTATAAATGCCATGTTTATTTTCCTGTAATTGCATGTCACCAATCTTTAAGGAGGCACAGAAATATTCGTGAAGTAATGAAAATATGATTTAAGGATTATGAAAGATGCTCGGAATTTACATTGAAAGTTGAAACAAGTTCTCAATAGATTAATTCCATCAAACCACAAGGCTTACCGCACAGACGTGCGGTGATTTTGAAAGTGTCCACTGCTGTGCAAATTTAAACAATGTTAATTTTTAAGCGGGTTTTGTGTTGGGATGTAGTTAATCCAGACAGATGAGCACAATAATATAATGATCGACTAGATACAAAAGAATAATACTCTAGTTAATGATGTTAAACTTTAAAAGGTGGATTAATAGAAAGGAATTAAAATACTACGTGCAAATCTATAGCTATGTGTGGGGAAAATGTGAAGATGTTGGCTGTTGGCTGCACATTATTTGAAAACCCAATGGAGCAGTAAATAAGAAATTTACAACAGACAGTCCACTCTGGCAACTAACATCTTTCATCCTGTCTGCTATATAGAAGACGGAATTAAAATGAATATTTGAGGAAAGAACACAAAGGACAGTTAATATAACAATAGACAATACGATTTTAAAACTGTGTGAATCAAAGAGAAAAGTATTTTATCCTATTAGAAAGATATATGAATTATCTATTGTTGCAATTTAAGATTAAAGAAAACTACAATAAATACAATAAAAAAGATAATTCATCTCTATGGAGTTATGATGGAACAGCAATATGCGAGGTGTTCAACGGAATACTACGAAGACAGCTGCCAAAACCGCAAGCAGTTCTTTTATTTTTTTCCGTGGAGATATAATATAGTGATAAATCTGCTATGTAATATTATTTCGTGACTGCTACTCTTTTGCCAAATTGCTAAATAACTTACAGATTTAACACATTTATTTCTTCAGAAATAAACAATGTGGACGTGTTGCATATAATACGGTTGTATAACTATGAAGATATTTTACGTTGGAATGAGCAACGGACGAGTACGAATCAATCAATATTTACTTTTATTCATAAATATATTTTTATGCTTAAGAATATTCTTTTCCAAACATGATGTCAAGGTAGATTGACATTATAGCATACATTACAATATTTATTAAAATATAATTTTATGTGATATATATATATTTATGCACTTTTTTGGAAATAGTTACATGCCAACATGATTCAGCTTTTAGTCACATAGTCTTCATTTCGATTTACTCTGCAGCATTTCGGGCAAGTGAATTCGATAATAATTTAGAGTCAACTATAGATTTATGAGTGAAACTGCGTTGAAGGGAAATGTACGCAAACCTATTGTATATGATATGGTACAAGAAATCTGCTGTGGATGGTTTGTGGTTGTCTGGATTTACATCCCCACCAACTAAATCTTGATATAATTATATTCAGAACACAACTCGGAAGATAACCCTTCCCTTTCCTCGCCAGTTTCGAGGTCTTAGAATGCTGTCACTTCTCCGTCAATAAAGTTATACTAAACAATACATCTGTTCATGGGATAGGAAAAGTTAATGACAACATATCTCAAATTTCTAACATGTAATTGGTTTGACTTTCAATCTGCGCGTCCTTTTCTTCTCTAATGTAAAATGAATTGTATCATTCAATGCCAGTGCCAATTTACCTATGAGTAACAGGAGTCTAATACTCAATATGATATGCTTCATGTATGCAATCAACCACTTAGGTTATCTGAGGTTTCTCCCAAAATATCCGGTGCAAATATACCCAATTCTTGTTGGCGAGAAACAAAGTTATAACAGCAAAATGGTCATCTGACAGCAAGTCAAAAATTCGGTTTTTTTGCCAACTCGACACTCGTTTGCGACACAGTAATGTTATCAGTTTAAAACATACTAGTTTAAATCATGAATTAAGGATATTTGAACGCTATAAAAAAGCAAATATCACCTAATTTGCATCAACGTTAATATTATTGTCGTAGGTGCACAAAGTTTGAATGTTCACACTTTTCGACCAGTCGCTCTCAGTTTTATAAAATCGCACGTCTTCCTAGATTTTTCTAATAGACGGTACAAAGTATTTTAGAGTAACATTTGGCTGCTTTTTGCATCAGATAGATCTCTCACAACATTAGATCCCATTAATGCTTTCCCTTTTCAAGAGTTCATTCTTTCTTACGTAGGTACGTATCATCATGCAGTGTCATTGAGAATCACAAAACTAAATAAATGTGAAGAAATGTTTTCACACAAGTGCCTATTAGATAACGCACCGTAACACACACACCCACACACACACACACACACACACACACGCACACACACCACACACACCGCACACACCGCACACACCACACACACCACACACCACACCACACCACACACCACACCACACCACACCACACCACACCACACGCTAAATAATAGTGTTTCCCGTTATTCGGGAAATTTTAAAAAACAGTATTGCTTCCTTGTAAATGTTGTGGTTGCTATCGTCAATGATCTCTGCTGTATGGAACAAGTGATATCCTCGCCAAACATAGTATCACCTCTTTTTATTATCCTTCCTCAGATCAGAAGCTGCAGACGTCAACAACATTTGGATATTTAATTTATCTGAGATCTACATCACGGCAACAGTGCAGCATTCGTGGCGATGCTACAGTCAGTCGAGAATTAGGAAATTAGGAAAAGGAACGTCCATACTATATAGATGTAATATGAAAAAGTTATGAAAAGTTTTTAGTCTCCTATATATCAATTTGGACTACGTTATTATCTTTAACACCAGTATTGAATACTGACTGATATAGAAGATAACCTATTAAGAACATAATATTGGCATTGGTATGAATGTTAAACACAGAAGTATATCTAGGGAAATATTAATGAATTCGATGTTTTTTATACGGATGTGTTTGTATATTCCAAAATAGCTCTCAAATAACTTCCTTTCATCTGTGCGTACCGTCCTTTCTGCTTACGTCGCATAATTACAGGAAAAAAATAGAACAGATGGAATATTTCTAGATGATGTCTGGTTTATTGGTTATAGGACAACAGTTTACATTATCTCATATGAAAGATATTATTTCATGCCATCCAGAGCTGGAAATCAAATGAATACGATACGCCGCGATTCTCATCACCAAGAACAACACTAGCAACACAAGTATATATTTCAGACTTTGGGCAAGAGTACACGTCGACATAAACCAATATGCATACAAAAGACTTAGCATCAGTTACATATTAACGTAACATCAGACTATGCTGCGTTTATTTCTATCAAAGAATAGTTGCTTTGTTGAATATCCAGAAAATTATTAGTTTTGTACGAAAGGTAACTGAAAAGTAAGCAAGATACACAATGCAAGGGATGATAAAGCAATTAGATATAAGGAAAATAGCTTTACATTTGCGACCCAGATCAAATACGTAATTGTTGATATATAATTGACTTATATCAAAAGTTATGTTATCTTTTTGTTCATTGACATAATAGTTTCGTATGAGAAAAACTTATCTCTCTCTCGTATATATTTATTTTCTCATATTCTGCATATGTACGTATATATTTATTTTCTCATATTCTGCATATATATATATATATATATATATATATATATACTTCGTTTTTGCATCTAGTTTGCAAGATTCTTTATGTGAACTCGTGTGTGGAAGCAAATGATGTGGTGTCTGGGGAGAGTCATTTTGTCTTAATGCCTTATTATCTAACGTACTCACTGGTTCGATTTCTCTTCCAAAATTTTTGTTGCCTTTTGCAACCTTATCAACGACAGAAGACACCTATAGAGTGAGTACGATGCTACAAAAATAAATACTTAGGATGATTCATTCAACTAAAAATTCAAGGTGGTGCCCCAGCATGACCGCAATCTAATGATTGAAACAGGTAAAAAAAATATTAAGAAATAAAAGATATTTGTACATACACACATACATATAAAAATATGTTGATACTGAGATATATATGGCAGCAGTCTAATGATTGAAATAGGTAAAAAAATAAAAAATTAAAGATATTTGTATATACTCACATACATACATAAATATGTTGATGCATATATAGATATGTTGTTATGGCTGATTGGAACGCTTTAAGCCTTACAATAATAACTATCTGGACCGATATTGGTCATTTGGTAAAAAAATAAAAATTGTAAATATTTTTAGAGGAAAACGTAAAGAATTCAAGGAAGGTTTGACTGTTGTTTCTAGCACAACCCAAACCATCCTCCTTTTTCACTCTCACATGTATTGATGATTTTTTCAATATTTTTCTCCTGTTAAACACACTTTATAGAAAGAAGATGACGAAGTAACACATACGTGGTCCATTGGTGGAATATAAACAAACAAAAAAAAAAACAAAAACAAAAAAACACAAGATTGCAGCGTGGTCGGTGTTTATAAGCCATTTAAAACACACAAAAACCGTTAGATTCACTTCAACAATTAAATTTAATTTGCCAAAATATGTTCGTCGTTTTGAGACCGCGACCTGTTCACTGACAAAATTCCGTGCTGCATCAGTGAACAGGTCGCGGTCTCAAAGCGACGAAAATATTTTAGCAAAAAAAAAGAATAAAATAAAAATAAAATTAGTAATTTAAATTTTTACCCCCACCTCAATCGAGCGAAGTCGTGTGTGTGTAAGATAAACCATTTTCTAACAGAAAAGTATGCTATTAAAATGAATTATCATTTGCGTAATTAATTCTTTATATCATTGTGGATAAATGAACAGCAATGACCTTCTCATGCTCTCCAGTATTTTAATTTATAAACAGACACAATCGGGGAAGGGTGTGGGGTTGCAAAAAATTCATGATTTTTTGAAATTTTCTTTCTTTACAATATAAATGTATTTATGGGGAGAAAAATATCGAAAAACATCAATACGTGCAAGAGTGATTAAGAAACGTGGAGGGTTGTCTTCGGATCTGCTAGAAACAACAGGAGTGAGATAATGGGGGTAGATTGTGAATAAAAGTTTTTAAAGCTTTCTTCATACAAAGTTGATCCTCAACGTTATTTCGAAGACTGTGGTTAAATAAAAGTGATTGTTATGATGCAAAAGTGTCTTATTTCCAAAACGTTGCTTTTTCAGAAAGCGAAAAAATAATTTTACCATTCCATAGCAAAGCTGTTGAACTACACTGACAATTTTTGATATCTTGGTATCAGTAGCAGCTGGAGATACGATAGTTTGACCAAAAGAACTGGCTACTGCGAATGAAAATAAATATTGAAAAAAATGAATTTGACCAAATTTGGCCATACACTAATTTAGCATAATAGCAACGATATATATATATATATATATATATATATATATATATATATATATATATATATATATATATATATATATTTGTTTTGCAAGATTTTTTATGTGAAATCGTTTGTTGAAACAGATGTTGTTGTACTTGGGGATGGTCATATTGCCAGTTTAGCCAATAAAAACACACGCACTGTATATTTGGTCACAGAAGTGTGACGAAAGAACTCTGGCCGAAATAAGATTAAGATTAATGTAATATAAAGCTGAAGCAAATTAACACCAAATATACAGTGCGTGTGTTCTTATTGGCTAAACTGGCAATATGACCATCCTCAAGTACAACAACACATATATATATATATATATATATATATATATATATATATATATATATATATATATATATATATATATATATTTAATATTTCACTTATTCCCGTCATTAGATTGTATTCGAATTAGGGACGTATATATACTATGAGTGGTTGTCAAGTGGTCGTAGGGACAAATTTACGCATGTAAGTATCAATGTCTATGTTTGTGTACTTATTCAAATATATTTAAATAATGTATTATCTATTAAACAATGACGGTTACTTACATAACAAAATATTAACAACGTTACACCATGCGAAAACATTTTTTGTAAAAGTTTGTTGTCATTATTGCATCTTTTACTCGTATCAGTCATTAGACTTCGGACATAATATTTTTTAGCAGTTAATAACTTCAAAAAATGTTCGTTAGATATTTTGAATGTATCAAGTACACGCACGGGCACATATATATATGCTACATACATAAAGACGCACACGCGAATTTTCATGTTTCAACTTCGCGTACTGGCAAAAAAAAAAAAAAGAAGTGAGAGCAAGGTGACCATAATCGTCATCGAGAAATATATAAACTATAGTGACCAATGGCAAAAGTATATGTCATGGTCGCTTGTATCAAATTTTCGCTAATTGTTCTATACTGCTTATGCAAATGTAAGCTGACATAAACGACACTCCCTTGTTCAAACCTAACATTCACTATGTGACAGATGGATGAAGAAGGAACAGCACGAGCTTTGAACTGGAACGCATATAAAATGAGTTAACTGGAACAACGTGAAAAGACGTACATTGATCACGTATGCAACGCTCAACTTAATCTACGAATCAAATGCATGATCATGTCTTCGTGAGCTCACTATCACTATCACTAGGTCTCTCTCTGTCTCTGTCTGTGTCTCTGTCACATGTACACGTGCGCGCCCGCTTGCACGTAAGTACAGATACACGCAAACACATACATATGTACACACTAACATACACATTTGCACGCACTTACCAGGACACATTTTGAAGCATTGTTTCTTATTTTTCAATCATAGGTAAGAACAAACATACATTATGTATGAATTCTAACCTTGATCACATCTGTAATATAATTTAACTACCTACAGGGAATTGGTGAAACTTTTGTTGATAAAATAACACGTGCTCACAAGAGTCTCACTCAAGTGGGAGATGTCTAATTAGAGATTACATATTTGCTGTTGCCAAAGAATCACGAGAACTACAACGAAGCGAAAATTCAATGTGTCATATAGATAGTTAATCGATTTACTAGCATATAGTAATTACGTAACAAATGTGTTCCAAGATGATTAGGTAATGGTTGTGGAAGTAATCCACGCTGACAACAGAATTTCATACACAAAAGAATATAATTGAAAAAACAAAAATGAAATTATTAAAATGAAACATTACAAAAGTGTTCTTAATTTACAAAAGTTTTGTTGAAATGAATTATCCTCGAAAAGCAACTTGATTGGCAAATTACTCTAATGTTTTAACAGACTTCTTATTAACAGCGTTTCAATAAAACACTATAGCTTTAATGCTATCTTAGTGTGTAGTGAAATGGAAAGCAGATAATACGAACTGCCTCTAATTTTGCGAATCATATACTTACACATATTTATCTATCTATCTATCTATCTATCTATCTATCTATCTATCTATCTATCTATCTATCTATCTATCTATCTATCTCTCTATCTCTCTATCTATCTATCTACCTATCTATCTGTCTGTCTGTCTGTCTGTCTGCCTATCTATCTATCTATCTATCTATCTATCTATCTATCTATCTATCTATCTATCTATCTATCTATGTCTGTCTATTTGCCTGTCTGTCTATCTGTCTGTCTATCTATCTATCTATCTATCTATCTATCTATCATTGTTAAGAGGGTTGTGTGTGATGATGTATGGTAGGGCACGATGAAAGCATATATCAATTAGTGATGGTGGGCGTGTGTATATATGTATATATATATATATATATATATATATATATATATATATATATATATATATATATATATATATATATATATATATATATATATATATATATATATGTATGTATATATATGTATATATGTATATATACGTGTATATATATGAATATATATATATATGTATGTATATATATGGATATGTATATATATATAAATATGTATATATGTATATATATGTATATATATATATATATATATATATATATATATATATATATATATATATATATATATATATATATATATATATATATATATATATATATACATATTTATATATAAATGTATTCTTTATTCTTTTATTCTTCTACTTGTTTCAGTCATTTCACTGCGGCCATACTGGAGCACCGCCTTTACTCGAGCAAATCGACCCCATGACTTTTTTTGTGAGCCTACCACTTGTTCTGTATGTCATTTGTGCCAAACCTCTAAGTTACGGGGACCAGCAAGCTAAGGTGTCTAGTAAGAAGTTTACAGCACCTAGGTTTCCCAAGCAGCCATCGATCTAACTACAAACTGGGCTTGACGTAGCTTGACTTCGTTGACCGGAAGAGAAGCGGTGTTTCCAATGTGATATGGCTATATATATATATGTATATATGTATATATGTAAGATTTTTTAATATTAATCGGTAGACAATCAGGATTGCCAAGTGTACGAAAAAGAAAACAAGAGTTACAGAATGGAGTATGGGAAATGTGGGCTACATATGTAGCCCGTATTTCCCATACATTATTCCGTAACTCTTATATATATATATATATATATATATATATATATATATATATATTGATATATATATAGCAATCATGAATGGTAGACATAATTAATGAGATAAACATCAGATTTATTCATGAATAAATAATGAGTCAGACAAAAGAAAGAATTGTTGCCTATTTTCGTATAGATCATTCGACACTCGGGAACTACGTAATATTTATGAGTCTATGAAAGTACGTCAAATTGAGAAAAACATACTGTCAACATTTTGTCAGTACTTTTATCTACATAGTGGTGCTGAACTCGGTATTATGTGGTTGGTAAACAAATTTCTTACCACTATGCCACGCATGTATTATTATATTTAATTCTTTACGTTCTTAACTTTGCTGATTTGGCAATTTATTGCCATATATAAAAAGGAAGATAGTACTAAGTTTTCTCAGAAAACATTATATATATATACATTATATATCTCCAATACCGTTATGATACCGTTACGATACTGGAAATGTTAGAAAGATGAGTAAGGAACGAAATGGGAATTACGAAGTAGTTCACCGAGGGCATTGTGATATAGACTTAAACGTAGATACACGATGTATCCTCTGATTCTTTCTGCTTCTATCTACCAAAGCCACTGAGATCGTTAGCGAATGCCCGAAATTGGCATAACGCAAATACAAACGACAACTTGACAATTTGGCAAGAATGATCAATCGGGGGCTCTGTGGAAATTACGGCCTACAAAGAATAGAGATGTGGTATGAGGAAAGTTCAGAAGGAGTTAACTAAAATGGCAACTGCAAAATCCTGTGGGATGTAAAGATACAGTGCGATCACCTGATGAGACATAGGAGACCGGACGTTGTTGTGGTGAGTAAAGAAGAAAGAACATGTATGATACTGGGCAAAGCATGTCCTGGTCACAACAGGATCAATGTGAAAGAAGAAAAAATTAAACAACTATGACGATTTAAAGTGGGAAATACGAATGTTGTGAACAATGAGGAGAGTAGACATGGTACTAATAGTAATTGTTACGCTTACGGCTGAAAATGATTGGTGCAAGTGTGAAGGTAGAACATCTAGAAAAATCAGCATTGCTTAGAACTGCAAGAATTCTTCGCAGGGTTTTTTACCATTAAACAAGTGCCACCTTATTCTGCTGACAGCTGACACTTTCCATTATATCCAGCAAAATAAGCTGAGTTTTCATCTAATAATAATAATAATAATAATAATAATAATAGTAATAATAATAATAGTAATAACGATAATAATTATCCTTTCTACAATAGGCTCAAGAATTGAAATTTTAGCGGTGGGAATCAGTAGATCCCAATAAGTAACTGGTACTTAATTTATCGACCCCCAAAGAATGAATGGCAAAGATGACCCGGCGGAATTGGAACTCAGAACATGAAGACAGACGAAAAACTGCTAAGCATTTCGCCCGGCGTGCTAACTATTCTGCCAGGTTGCCGCATTTGTATAATAATAATAATAATAATAATAATAATAATAATAATAATCTTTTTAACTCAGGTTTTGCTGGAACACCTGGAGTCTTACAAGTGTAGTAGGCTTCATACCTGCTGTCTACGGTACCATGGTATCTGTTCTTTTCAGCTAATACTTTCCTGATTAATCTGGTCGTGTCAAGGAGGCAAACATTTTGTAACATTTCAACTGTGAATTCTGTTCCGATTTCCTTTACATTCCCCTTGATGCCTTTACCGGGGTCCTTTTGCTAAAGAACCATTTTCCCTGTGGTAATCCTCTTTGGGATTTCCACCCCGTCGTTGATCATTTCATCCATTTGCGCAGCTATTCTTTCGCGTAAGTCTTGTAAATTATTCAGCCAGTACTCTTGTACCCTATCCGGACCTGATCATTTCTATTTTGGAACCTTCGTTATCACCTCGGTCACTATTTTGGTTGTTATTCTTAAAATGTTCTGTTTCACTTCATTTTCATCTCATCTTAATTCAACCATTCGGCATTTTTCGTATGATTCTTTCATTTTCCCAGATGTTACTCCAAAACTTCCTACTTTCTTCAGCATCAGATTTCTCACTTCTGTAAACCTTTCTGTTTAGCTGCTAGTAAACTCTAGGATCCTACAGGAAAAAATTAACTAAGTGGTATTGTCCATTTCTTTGATCATATACAGATATATAGATAGAGAATGCTAAGAGAGGTGCTGGTGTCACAGTTAGCCACATTGTTTATTCATAAATATAAAGTATATATTGGCAACAGGGATAATATTAATACCAAGAGCTTATATTTATCACCACGTAAACGAATTTGTTGTATTAGAAAAAAAATTACTGCTGCAGTTACCATGAAAGAAACTGACATATTGGCTTTTTGGTGCAAAATGCACCCCTCTAGTCAGTAGCGATCAAGTGACCATCATTGATAGGACCAATCAAGGTCGAAATCACGTAATCTGGTGGTGTCAACGCTGGAGGTAGCGGGTAGAATGAAAAAGAAATAGTTTGAGAAAAGTTTGATTCTGTATTTTTGTAGGGTGTTATATTTGTTATTTCATGAGAAAGAACCAGAAATTGAATAATGCTGGCCCCGACTTTGGTCTCCCGAAGGTATGCCTAAGGGAGACAATAACAAAACGGCATTAAGCTGAGTTGAGTTACGGCTGCATAAAAAATATCTGCAAGAGTCGCACTTTCAAATCAATCCTCTGAAAAGAAAAAAATAACGTCAAATCCTGCATTAAACCTAGACAAAAAGAAACTAGCTGCAATTTCATTGACATATTGTATGGTTCCAACGGAGAAAGTCCTTAGAGCAAAATTTTCTACACTGGCTCAAATTGTCCAGCATAAAACATAATGAAGGTTCATTTGAACCGACACTACATAAAACAATTTTCCGCCATTTAGACAACAGATGATATAGAGTGACAACACACCTTCACTACAGAGATAAGAGTTACAATTTACAAAATTCGCAACCGAAAAAAGAACGAACTTGAGAAAAAGCCTACGTAATGAACATAGACTACCTTACACTTGTGGATTTATCAGAAATGTCACTAATTAGCATTTTCTTGTTTTAATCATTTTGAAAATGATTGTAAAGATAAAGTTTAGTGGAAGCTAGAGCCTTATAGAATATTTCAAGTTATTTCACATTGATTAAGCGATTGCCTCCTTTCATTAAGAAATTGATAAAATTCTTTATTTGATTGAGTGCATTGATTCTATTCTTTCTTTTATGTCTTTTAACTGAAATACAAAAATCCATTTAACATAAAATTGAAAACAAACAAGCAGCTTGCCAATAGATTCAAAACGGAGAACAAAACAAAAAACCCGTTAAAACATAAAAAGCAAATAAAAATGTTGTGCTTTGTGAAACAGGTCAGACCATATAGGCAACATATGGAAAAGTCACGTGATTACCACTTGATAGAAACGGTATAAATAGGAGACGGAAAGCAGCAAAAAGCAAAGAAAGAAATAGTACAAACTCAGATTTATAAACTTTACAGAAGTTTTATTTTGACACATATTTTTAAAATAAATAAATAAGTCAAGAATGTTTAAATATAACGTTAAAATAAGGAAATAAGAGTATTGATCTTTGCATATAAGTAGGAGGTCAACGTTGAAGAAAAGATTAGAGAGCGTATGAGATCGCACACGTGTAAGACTGTTGCTTGTATTATTTAATAAAGCCACTAACTTATGGAGAATTTAGTGAACAACGTGTCAGAAATTGCACACATCTTCTCTCACACTTCTACACAAAATCTTAGGGATTTGTTAGAGAAATCAATGGCAGCTCTTCATCGCTTTCTTTAACGTCGATATCAGAAATTACAAATAATAATAATGATAATGAGGAAGCAGAGGAGAAAGATGACTATGATAACGGCTACGACGACGATGATGACAATGACGACGACGATGATGGCTATAATGATGATGAACTCATAAATCAATTTACTGTGCCAATACATTTTTGATGTCATATATTATATAGTTCCTACTTAATGTAACGCTATGGATTCATTGCTGTTGAAAACTACCTAAGAAATACTTATAAGTAATAAATAAATAAATAGATAAATAAATGAACCTTGCTTTATTGTCATTGAAACAGAAGGAAAATCGACCAATGTGAAGAAATGTGAGTGATCTGCAACGTTTAACGAAGAACTGTGTGCTGTAAACGAAACAAGAAAATAGTTATATTAATATATTTTTAAATAATTTAATTTTTTCTCCTCTCCCGAAAATAATTTCTTTGGATGCAGCAAATGGTGTAGATCCACTCGTTAATGATAAATCTTTATACAATGTTGAGTCACCTATGTATGCCTTGAAAAGGGAGAGAGAGACTGGATCACTTTAATTTGTTGAAAATATTTACTGCATCGTTCATATAACTGCTTAAATCTGAACAGAATCTGTTCAAAACATAAAACAAAGCAAATCGCTGATGTGAACTTAGGTTTGCTGTTCAGTTGATGTAGGTCTAAACAACAACGACAATAATAATCACAAGAACAGCAATAAGAGTTATAGCAATAAATCTGAAGCTAAACTAAGTTTTATAAGATTATCCATATCGGATAGAAATACTTGAAAACACTCTAGAAAGGAGAGAAGAAAACTAAAAAAATGTAGTTAATTATAAGAAGAAATATAAATTAAATATGTCAGAGATTTACTTAGGATCTGAAGTACATAAATCCACTTCTATAAGTTTCTAACTTGGTACGTTTTAAACCTTTAACAAGTTGTGTACTTATATGCTGGAGTAGTGTTACACAATAATTATAGAGTGAGAATCAATACATATACAGACGAGCAGAAACTCATATTTCTTTTTACTATGTTCATTGAATCGCTGAATTTTGAAAATATTTTTATAGATTTTTCGCAAGATGTTATTGAAATAATTCAATTTCATCGGCAAACAGAGATGAATGAATTAGTTTGTTTTATTTTATTTCCTTTTTGACACGTAACTTCCAATACAAAATTCCCATACGGCATATAACTATCATCTCATTGCATTTGTTTGTTAAATTAACCTTGCCATGAGGTTATTGAGAAAGCTAATTAAAGATAATTAGTATAGTTTGTAAACCTTTGTAACAAACAGAAATATCTCGTAAACTGAATAAAATAAAATAGAATAATTAATTACTAATAAACATCAATCAACTACAAGAAAACCAAAATTAAATAGAATATTATGTAATTTGTCATTAATAATCAAAGTATTTGAAATTTTAAGGAAGAATATTTCCCTCCGTGTGTATTTTGTTGAAATCTTGATAATAAATGCACACAAGCTAAATACAAAACATGGATATTCAGTGTCAAGACTGCTAACGTCTGTTTCAGAGATTATAGTAATTACACGAATGTGATAGACAACAACTTTAATACTCTCGGCATATCTCTAACACAAGACTTTGTCATTATCCAAACTGATTGCTATACACTAGTATTGACTAGTCTCCTCCTGCTTTCAAGATGGAGAAATCACGTTATTCAATTAGAAATATGTATTATTATCAAGTTGTTTCTATTCCTTTCTTCTATATTACATTCTTGTTGCTGTCATCGTTTTTAACACTTTACCTTCAGGCATAATTTAATTATATTTGAAGCTGTTTCATTACCCTGGCAGACTGGAGGTAAGAAACGTCAAATTCAACATTGTTTAAACGTAATTATATTTATTATGGATGTGAACGATTTTATTAAAAAAATATCCCATCAATTCAATTAATATATAATAAAACCAAAAGACGTAAAGAAGTTAAATAAGATTTAAATACAGAACAACTCATAACTATTCTGAGTGCAGTGTAGTGCTGACTATGAAATGCACTTATAGTAAACTTATTATGTCTGTCCAATAATGAGCTAGAAGTTTGAGACTTGTCGCTAAGCTATCCAAATTTTTTGTCTTACGCAGATATCATCTTTATGTTGAATGATATAATCTGGAAGTGATCATAGATTATTTTGCTAATCTATATTCCTAGTTAGGTGTCCATCATTTATAGGCAACATATTTCGATGTAAGACTGAAGTTTTCTAGATGCTGAGGAATGCTATCTTATTTCTGATAGTCTCTGCTCACTTCCTGCCAACAATTTCCTCCTATGTTTCATATCAGCACTAGTCATTTTGAGCAAGGAATACTAAATTCGAATCTTACTATGGCTTAGATTAGTGAATTATGTACTGTGATAGGCGGATTATCATTATGTTGTTTGAAACAATTCTTTGAATTCAGCAATAGTTAAGTTTTTCTATATATGTAGGAAATCATTTATCATGCTACATTCACTAAGTGATAAGCATTCAAACCATTTTTCTTTGGCGCTTTTGAATATAACACATAGATATATTGTTGTCACGGGTTCTGTCTTTCTGCGTCGAATATTGTGCAAGCACCTTCTACCATAATTGATCAAAGAAATACGCTTCGCTGTTGTTCGGTGATCATCGCAATCATTTGCTTAGTTTCGCACCATCATCTTGTTCGTTCGTAGATTATAACGAAGTGAATTCTAATGTAAGCATTCGGGTATGACCTATATTCTGATGATAATTTCTTCTCGTCTTATACGCCACTCGGATGCCCAGAAGTGACTTCCCCACTGGAACATTAAGATCAAGATCATATACAAAACTGCATGAAGAGTCTCCAGTTGTTTTTAACGATTTCTAAAAGCAAAACATTCATTTCAAACAACTTGATCAAAATATGTTGTCAAAAATATAGAGCCATTTTATACAGCAATATGATAATTTGAGGTGAATATTTTGACTTGAGGTTAGTCACTATTATGAAAACAGAAACCAGCCATCGTTCAGGAAATAATAGTTACAACTATGTTTGTGATCACCAGAATTATGATCTGCATAGTGTATGCATATAACACTTCTGAAATGATTTCACACACACACACACACACACACACACACACACACACACACACACACACACATACACACATACACACACACACATACACACACACATGCACAGAAACGCTCGTGCATGACGTATGTATGTACATATAATTTTGGCGATATTTTATTACTTCGTTTCATCACTGTTGTCGTTTGTGCTAATATGCTAGTCAATTGTTGTCAAGATCTTTTATTACAAGCATTCTAGCCATGCCCGTCCCATCCTTCTCTCGGACATTCTATAACTACAATTAATCTATATACTGTTCATATTCTCTTTTGAAAACGATATGTCTTAATTTTTGGCAGTTTGACTTCTATTTCTAACAAAATAATGAGCACAGATAGACGCTTCTTTTGATAATTATTTTCAGTTCGTCAAGCATTGTTGACTTTTGTAGCAATTATATTTGTGTAGATAATTTGTGTTGCTAGCAAAGTGGAGTAATGCAACCGTGATAATCGTAGATGTTGATAGGAAAAATAGGGCATGTGAAACAAAGTTTCATAACGGATCAAAGCCAAATCGCAGCAGAGTCGCACAAATGTATTGTAGTTATAAACGCAGCGATGTCACATTTGAAGATATCAATTTTAAATTATTATTAATACATTAGTTAAGGCGGTGAGCTGGCAGAAACATTAGCCCGCCGGGCGAAATACTTAACAGTATTTCGTCTGACTTTACGTTCTAAGTTCAAATTCCGCCGAGGTTGACTTTGCCTTTAATCCTTTTGGGGTCGATAAATTTAGTAGCAGTTGCATACTTGGGTCGATCCAATCGACTGTCCCCGTCTATAAAAAATTCGGGCTTTGTGCCTAGAGTAGAAAAGATTAGTATATTATTAATAATAGCAAATAAGATTGTTGAATCCGATCGAAACCTTATATTCCGAAACGGAATTTAGTTTCATCCAAAATTTTTTTTTTTAGCTTCATCGAAATTCGAATTAATATACCAGTAATTAAATGTACCAGTGTGAAAAAGATTACCTTCCAGATAAAAATGTAGTAGGATCATGATTTATGGTACCTAAAATAGTCAACAAGTTGGTAGAAAATATTGGCAGACACGTGCATAGAAAAGATTGCTAATTTTGCATTTGCTTCTGACTTTGAGTTCAAATACCGACGATATTATACTCCTTTCGGGATCTATAAATAAAGTACCACTTCTTTCTTCTCCTTCCGTTCTTCTGTTTAGGGAAGAAATCTGCAATAGTTAGACCTAGTGAGGGACGAGCCTTCTTAGGTCTAAAAACACACAATGTATGTCACAACAATGCCCCTGCAACATGATCAGTACTGTGTCGAAGCTAAGGGATTTTAAAATGTCATACTCCCACGAATATTAATTTTCACAAACTTATTCACATTGAATTAGGATCTGTAAAAGAAATGCGACTCCGTTTGCTACGTTGAATATAAAGTTAACATTGAAATAGTTACAAATATTTCAATTGTTAGATTAATTCTCAATCAACCAAATAGACGATGATTTCTATAGTCTACTCTATGCTTTTTAAAGTTCTTCGTCAGTTGACATTCAACAGCTTAATGCCACTTCTCGAAATAATCCAGCAAGGTGAAAATGTACTTAGCTTTGTGAAATATTCGTAATAAGCCAGCTTTGAAAATTATCGAATTTCCATTATTTCACAGCTGCGGTGATTAGCCTTCCTGTGTTGTCATAAAACATGGAAACTGTGGGTACATTTGCTATTACATTACCTTATTTCCTATGTGGGCGCTATTTCAAATGGCTGATAATACTGACATTGTTATAATCTTCGTGTCTATTAATGACACTATTAAAATATATAGACTTAATCTTTGTTTATGCTAATGGCTACCACATATTAAGTAGATCCCTAAGGACACCAATACGTTCTATCATACACCCATTCTTACCTAAGCTAAATTAGATGGAAAATTAATTACCTGCTAGTTCCTGCTTCCCTAATGGACACATACTTTATCGTTGCTTCTTAAATACGCTAAAATTAATGGAAGTAATTAACAAACATCATTATTATTACAAATGCTAATCAAATAAACGCAGGAGGAAATAATAAGCTAGTGCTGAGTATAAGGAGATCTCTTGAGAAACAGTGAAGCCCAAACATATAAGCGTGAAAACAATAAGAGCAATAATAAATATATATACACGCACACACACAAACATACCTACTTATACGTGTAAATACATTTTTGTGGGTGTGTGTGTGCGTATGTGTGTGTGTGTAGGTGTGTGTTTTGTGTGTATGTGTGTCTACCTGCGTGGAGTAGTGGTTCCGCTGTTGCACTTATGATAATAAGATTGTTGTTTCCTGAACCGGGCGATGCGTTGTGTTTTTCAGCAAAACATTCCATTTCACGTTGGTCCAGACCATCCAGTGGGTATATATGAATAATCTAGGAACGGACCGGAATTTTCATGCTGGGTGGGGATAAATGACAGAATCCAGGAAACGGGCCTATGTTTGTATACGTAAAAATATATATAAGTATACATATGTACGTATATATATATATATATAATTTGAAGAAAAGCAACAAAAATTCGTCAGGTTATAGCAGTACGGACGTTTCGTACAAACTTTTGAAGTTCGTACGAAACGTACGTACTGCTATAACCTAATGAATTTTTGTTGCTTTTGTTCAAGTTTTATTCACCAAATCTCTTGATTTTGTTTTGGGTTTTTACCCTACCAAATTCTGGTGCCTCAAATATTTTAAGTACCACACTTGATCTTTTGATTAAATCTATATTATATATATATATATATATATATATATATATATATATATATATATATATATATATATATATATATATCTATATATATATATATATATATATATATATATATATATATATATATATATATATATATATATATATATATATATATATATATATATATATATATATCTATATAATGGGCATGCCTATTGAAGTAGCAGTGATGCAAAGCATCTCCATTCTCGTCAGTGGATCTTTCGGCGCTTAGGGTAAGCTCAAATCACCCCATCGACTTATAAGAATCAGAATCCGAAATCACGCGATATGTGTATATCTGCTACTTCAGTAGGGAGTTCTGTTTCTGTTGTCAACTTATTAACATATTGCTTTTTGTGGTAAATGAGTAGTTTTCACTCTTATTTCCGCAATGTTGGTACTACTTTGTACCCTTGTCACTTTAGTGACATTTATAGATTTGCCTTTAGGTTTTGAATTGCAAACAAGCCACCTACATTATTAATAGTTTACACTTCCACCGTTTTGAAACAGCAGATGCTTCCAACGAGACGGTTTGAGCTTAACCTTAGGCGAAGTAAGTTCCACTACTCTAGATTTCTATTAATATTTACCTTCCCCCCACTAATGTATTACCTTACCTTACTATTAACATATTGCTTTTTGTGGTAAATGAGTCGTTTTCACTTTTATTTCCGCAATGTTGGTACTACTTTGTACCCTTGTCACTTTAGTGACATTTATAGATTTGCCTTTAGGTTTTGAATTGCAAACAAGCCACCTACATTATTAATAGTTTACACTTCCACCGTTTTGAAACAGCACATGCTTCCAACGAGACGGTTTGAGCTTAACCTTAGGCGAAGTAAGTTCCACTACTCTAGATTTCTATTAATATTTACCTTCCCCCCACTAATGTATTACCTTACCTTACTATTATTTACCTAGATATCTTTTATTTATTTTTTAATTTAATATATACATAGATATATATATTTTTTCAAACCTTTATATAAAAAAAAAACATATTTGCTATTTATAATAACTTTTCTTTATAATTTCTATTAATTTTATTCCCTACATGAATTAACTACCGTATTTACCTCCCCTTGACAACTATATTTTTGCATAAACAAGCATGTTATCCCCTAAACTAAAAATATATTTAAAAACATTTCTTTGATATAAGAGATTTTTCCTTGCTCTCTTATTTATACACATAACATATTAACACTATACGTTTATTTTGTTTGTTTATTTATTTATTTTATTTTACATTGCACACACGAGCATTTTATCCCTTAAATTTTAAGATAACTACACAATTTTCTCTTTGATATTAGAATGTTTTCCTTGCGCACTTATTTATACAAAAACAGCATCTCCTTCTTAATTTTGTTTGCTTCTTTTCTGATTTATTTATTACATTTTAGATAATAATCCTTAAATGAACGAAACACTACTCATTTAAAAAATATGACCAATAGACTCTCTTTTACTTATTTGCTAATACAAAATAAATTTAGGGTGCCAGTTTTTTTTACTAAAGTATGTACGTATAATAAATTCATTTTTATTTATTTATTCACTATTGTATTTGTATTTTTATTTTCTTTGAACCCTACTTGAACATAAGTAAATTTTTGCGTTTGGATCTAAGTAGTAACATATTACTTGCACATAAATATATTCATACAATTTTTTGCATGCGGTTTTTATGCAGATATTTACGTGTATTTAATATGTATGTGCGCGTAAATATATGTAGGTATATGTGGAAGATGAGATTTAAGTGCTCATTTATTTTTATTTTATATATTTTATGTATTTCTATATGTATAAATATTTGAATGTATTTATATTCATATATGTATTCAAATATATATATAAATCTATCTATAACCCCGTCAATTTCTTATCTTTACTTAAGAATTTATATACCGATATTACTTAAATTTTTGTAAACATATTTACCCCAGTATTATTAAATACACGTTTAATTATTATATATTGTTTATCTCTATATTTTTTAATGGTTACCCAGAGAATATAATATATAATATATTTTATATTTATTTTTTAAAATAAACTTCCTTACCCCTCTTTATATGGCCTATATACCAAACTTTACTATAAAACAATACTCGGCTGAAATGCTGCGTACACTTAACACATAAAACATAAAATGTAATAGTATATCTTTTTTCAAACCTCCGACGAGATTCTACTTCACAATGATTTTAGTATTTTAATTAACATTTTAAAGTCTGAATCGAAACAGCTGTAAGGGATTATGCTTACTTTTGTAATTAATAAATATGATTATTAATTTATTTATCTCTCTCTCTATATATATGCATTTATGCTTATATGGATATGTACGCATACGTACATAGACGAGCGTATGTGAATACGAGTCCCTCTTGGGGGTACCTTATTAATGATGAAATTTAATGAATGTCTAGCTATTACTAAGAACGTGTATTAAGGTGACCGACATATGAAGAAACAACTTGCTTCATTTAATCGTTTGGTTCTTGTAGAGAAGCTATGAACTTCCTCAAGTTCCTGCTAATATGGACACCCAAGAAATATCTACTATCAATTTGCACTCAGTCATTCAGCCTTGTAATAGATACCTGCAGTTATTTTCTTCCACAGACCATGAAAGGAAATATACGCTGTTGCCCGACGACATGGAAATAGCAGGAAAATCTCAGTCACGTGGAAGATACAAATTAGCTGATGTTGCCCTACATAAACAGGAAGAAATGGTTGTTCACGTCTGGAATGCAGTTGAACTGCTCGATTAAGTTTTTCATAATTAAACAAGTACTCATAGCTTCGTATTTCGAATAATTATTATTGAGTCTAATGCTCCCCGTTATTTGGTTTCTATTAAATTATAACTCCCCAATCGCTATTCTCATTGTAAACACTACAGTCACTACTGTGATTGTTGCACTACATTCATTATAAAATAGATTATCCCACCTTCCTCCTATTGTTGTAGTAAATTCCCTATCTATTAGCCGTCCGCAAAAACTATCGTGTACATCAGCTATATCTACTTATTTCTACAGTTACTACAACATCTATTAACATATGTAAGAACGACTGCATCAGTTAAACCAATTGAAATGCTTCAATTATTATTGCAAATCCTACCGACCTAATTCTAGCAAATCAAAAGTTATTTGCATATGTAAATTTAGCTAAAATATCGAGCACGGGATTTCGTTTTCTGTATTGAAACTCACTGGTCCATGTGGTAAAATAGAAGGATAAAGAAACATGAATAATTCAGATAATCAATCTCGAATAGGTAAAGCTAACGTCAAGCGGGAATAGCTAGTACATTCTGCTTTTCATATTAATTATCAGTAGCAATATTATCGCTTGTAAGATACATCGAAAACAATATTCTCAGTGATGAAAAAGTAAATATTTCGATAACTCAAAAGATGAAAGCATGAGTGGCAGTGAATTAGATAACAAAATAAAGATGTTAAATGACGATGTAATGCGAAACAACAAAGTTATTCATGAGGAATAATGATAACAGGGGCAGCTTTTTGGTGGAATTATGTTATTATCCTGAAACTGTTACAAACACCGTGAGACAAATATATTAAATGCTGAAGTCAAACTAAAGGTGTTCGTGTGTTTTTAAATGGCTTATAATCACCTTCCATGCTGCAATTGTTTTTGTTTCAGCACACAATCTCAGTTCAGGTCACTTGCTATGCAAGTACATCTCCGTTTTTCCTAGTTTCCCTTTTCGAATTTCTCATAAACGGAGATCTCTTTGGCCAAGAAAGAACGCTATTTCTCTAGAATTTAAAAGATACCAACAGGGTAATTTTACATATATGTGTGTATGTGTGCGTGTGTGTGTGTGGGTGTGTTTGGGTGTGTGGGTGTGCCCGTGTATTCGTAGGTGTGTGTGTTTGTGTGCGTGTGTGTGTATGTCACCATGTATAAATGAATATATGAATGTGTGAAAGCATCTATTCGTGTATATATATATATATATATATATATATATATATATATATATATATATATATATATATATATATATATATATATATATATATATTAACCATGTAACACAAGCCTTCTGTAGTTTTTTCACTCTTATTATCTTTTATATATATATATATATATATATATATATATATATATATATATATATATATATATATATATATATATATATATATATATATATATATATATATATATACATATACATATATATATATATGGTTATAGATACAATATCTATATATTACAAATACATGAATATTCGACATTGTGTGTATGTCTATATTTGAAGACTTATCTATGTGCTTTGACTCAAACTATGGATACACAAACTTATCCCAGTGTAAACAAAGAAATCCTCTGCGAATAGGAAATTTACAACGAAATCGAAAAAGCAGTATAATCATAGCGCTATAATTGCAATAATACCAATGCAATGATATCATCAAACATCAAATATTGTTTAATCTAATGTGACCAAGTAATGGATCTATTTAACAGAAGAAATCTCGGAAGATGTATTTTTATCTTGAAATTAAGAATGTCAGCTAAGTCAAAGTTAATCATTTCTATATATTATTGACAAAATATATCGCGAAGCAAGAGAGAAAGAAAAGTGCAGCCGATATATTTTTTGAAGTTAATCAATGACAGAAAAAGATATCTCCGATTCTTTTGCTTTTATAATTAAAACGTAAAATGTTATCTGTTTCAAACCTTCGCTTCACACTCTGATTGCTTCAATCTCACTGTGAACAGTTTATCTGTGTAGGCGAGCCTATGTATGTATGTATGTATGTATGTATGTATGTATGTATGTATGTGTGTATGTATGTATGTCATTATTCAGTTTTATTTCAAGATTTCTTGCCAACGGAGAAAGAGCCGGTTTCCAACCTAGGTCCAATGCCCCTTCATTAGAATTTCAACAACTTGAACAGGGAAATTTTGTATGTATGTGTTTATATTTATCTATTTGTCTGTCTGTCACTATGTGTGTGTGTGTGTGTGTGTGTGTGTGTGTGCGCGCGCGCGCGTATGTGTGAGGCTGTATGGTCTTATGGGTTAGATGTGGTACTCATAAAGCTAGCGAACGTGATTTCACTTCCCACACAGGGTGGGGCGTTGTGTTCTTTGAGCAAAGCACTTCATCTCATGTTGCTCTGCGATCACTTCGGCACTTGACGCGTAGCTCACCGTGCACCGGTGCAGGCAACGTCGATTTGATGGAGAGAGTGAGCTAATGTACAGCTCTATAAACAATTCATTTGTGCATGTTATTTGGCAAATACTGAATACTCATACACTATATTCGACGGGAGAGTCCAACACGCACACAGACACAGATAGACACGCGCGCGCGCATATATATATATACAGAGAGAGAGAGATAGAGAGAGATAGAGAGATAGCTAGATAGATAGATAGATAGATAGATAGATAGATGTGAAAAGATATATATAAATATTTATATATATATATAGTCTGTCATACCGGCCATGACGAAGGGAAATAGCCCTGAAACTCGAGTCGCCTTTATATATTTATATATATTTATATATATATATTTATATATTTGATCCTTTATATTGAACACTCAAATATTTCATCTACATTCAATACTTTCTTTCATGGTGACATCCATTTTTATTTTATTTTATTTTATATTGTATATTGTATATTATATTATATATTGTATATTCCATATTCTATACCCCACATTAGTTCTGCAGGAATATAAATAAAACATAAAAAACAGACAGTGTTGGAACTCTTTTAAACAAAATAATATATTCCTCTATACACAATCATACAAAAAAACCACGTTTTTTGTATTTATTTTTACTCGCATATATATATATATATATATATATATATATATATATGTATGCATAAGGATTTCATAATGAGATAAAATTGAACATTTATAAATAGAAGGTCTTACAGCTGCTTCTAAGATATTTATTATATCCCTTCATCGGAGACAGTGTGAGAGGATGGTTAAGCAATAGTTAGTTTAGATAAGATAGGAATTAGAGGCTGGCCCTTTGAATTACAGGTACAACAGAAACAGGAAGAAAAAGTGAGAGAAATTGTGGTGAAAGAGTACAGCAGGGATCGCCACCATTCGCTGCCGGGGCCTCGTGGATCTTTAGGTGTTTTCGCTCAATAAACACTCACAACGGCCGGTCAGGGAATCGAAACCGCGATCCTATGAGCGCGAGTCTGCTGCCCTAACCACTGGGCCATTGCGCCTCCACAATCCGTAGCGTATATAAAAAACAACTTTCAGGGACAATAGTAGTTTATGGAGAGGGATGTTTGCGGGTTTTTTAAACTTTTATCGAAGAACGATGAGCTGAAAAAAGTTCTTTTTATTATTCCTCGGTAGACAGCCAGTGTTGCTGAGAGCGCGAAAAAGAAAACAAAAGTTACGGGATGGAGTATGGGAAACCCGGGCTACATATGTTTCATAGCGAGGGGAACCTCCGAAGTGGTGAACTCCAAGTGAAGTGTATACCGCTGATTACTCTTCAGGCCAAGGATATCTTGATTAGATTAAAGGTTACATCGTCGCAAGGAGCTATATGTTGACTCACAGATTCAATAGGAATGTGTGAAGGACACAGTATGTGAGGGGCATATAAATGAGGTTATAAATATACATTCATAAACATATATATTCATACACACACACACACATATACATATATAGAAAGATATAGATAGATAGATAGATAGATAGATAGATAGATAGATAGATAGATAGAGAAGATAGATAGATAGAAAGAATGACAGACAGACAGATAGATAGATAGATAGATAGATAGATAGATAGATAGATAGATAGAAAGATAGACGTGAAAGTGAATACATACATATTTGTTTGCGTGTGTGTTGAATAATTTTGCAATTCATCCCCTTCTATTAAATCGTTACTGTTTATGATATGTGTAAACCAATCAGATGTATCCTGAGACGTTAAAGATTTAAAGATGTATATAGGCATATTATAGGCCTATAATTACGTGGGTGTATGGTGTTTTTGTTCCGACGGCTTACAGCATTGCTCCTTTCAAATATCCTGTGGGGTATTTACTATGGTTTGCTAAGTATTTCATGAAACACTACTGCTATATGTTTTACCTTCATTTGTACTAATGAAGTATTTAGGATAGAATTTGGATAATATGTCTATCTTGTGCTTGGTGTTATCAGCTCTAAATATGTCAGTGATTTCTTCACTGATGAAAGTAGCTATGACTATGGTCCTAGTCTGAAATTTCCCCCCCCCCTCCTTTTCACCATTGCGCAATTTAGGCCTGTTGGTCTTCTCTGTACCATATTCCTTACCAGTGAGTTTAAATTTGGTATGTTCTTGGTCTGTTTCCTTTAGCTAGGGTCTTGTAAAATCGATTAGTATTCACCTTAAATTTCATATGTATCGGAAGAATCGTTAGTATTGCTGGCGCCAATGTTTTGTGGATGCGATATGCTTGAAGTGTTCTTTATCTGCCAAGCTGACTTAATTTTCTTTAAGTTATATTATTTTCTGTTATTATGGTATTTTGTTCTTATTCATGTTGGATCTGTCTTTTTGTAGCTCACGGACGATTGATCGACATCCCTTTCTTTTTTAACTTTTTTTATTCTTTATTTCTATTTTGGCGCGTTTGATTTGGCCGCGGGTTTAATACTGCTAAAGTCAAGCCCGGAATCTCTTGACTACACTGTTGAGTAGATCAAATGGTTCAGTCTGTCTATTGATAAGCCACGACTGTAAATCCCCAGAAGGCTCTAATACTGTATGTTTCAATTCACACAGTTGTTTATTCCTTCGTTGTTGATGATGTGTTTACCATGGTTCTTGTTTATTGATGTTGTATTGTATTCTTTTTTAACGTTTTCAGTCAGATTCTTCTATTCCAATGGATTTGTAGAAGTCTATGTTTTTAATTTATTTGATGAAAGGTGTGGACGAAGAAAATATTTTTGGTATCTATGTATTTTGTTATGTGTGTGTATGTTATTTCTTCATTTAAGTACTTCTTTTTTCTTTTTCTCATGTTATTTGTTTTTCTTTGTTGACAGCTATGCAGTAACTTCCTATAGGTTTCACTGCTCACTTATTATGTTTCATTACATCCGTTGTATCCGTGTCCTTTTTAGTGTTTCGTGAAAAATAGGTTCCATTGTGCTATATTTGTTCGCTTGTGGATCGTTGTGTTGCGTAGCTAGATGTTTAATTTTATCTTTTTTTTTGTGCGTGTGTCATTTCTATAACTACGCCTATTTCAATTTTGATCACTTTAACCTCACAAAGAATAAATCTTCAAACTCTTTCTAGTTTATCGTTTTCTTTCATACATTACATGTCCCTTTTATGAAGATTACACATTTTGGGGTGGCATGCTACTGCACAGAATACATGTTATACATCAATATAACCATAATTTTCCCAGAGTTTTCTTAATGTTTTCATCCTTTGGACGTTGACGTTCTTTGCCTGTTTAGTGTTAACAATTTGATTGGACAGCCTGTTTGAATTCCTTGCATTATGGCATTATCCTACAGTGGCTGTATAAGAGTAACATACCAAAATTCATATTTATTTGTTTATTTATTTATCATTTATTATTGATGTATTTATCTCCGCGCTTAACCCTTTTTTATGTGTGTTTCAGGATAAAGCTGATAATAGTTTCAAGACTCATTTCGAAATCATTCATGATTATTATTGTTGTTGTTGTAGTTTTTGTTGTTGTTGTTGTTGTTATTATTATTATTATTATTATTATTATTATTATTATTATTATTATTATTATTATTATTATTATCATCATTATTATTATTATTATTATTATTATTATTATTATTATTATTATTATTATTATTATTCATTTTGTTGTTATTATTATTATCATTATTATTGTTGTTGTTGTTTCTTGCAAACTGTTTGTGCAATTTCCGTTTACAAAGAAATCGTTCTCTTCATTTTCAGATAAATGGCGACCAGTGATGTTTTTATTTCTTATCAAGGAGTTGAAAAGGCTAGCAGTTAGGGAAATAAAAACATTATTACCTCGTTAAAACTCAGAAAAGGAGAAAGGGAGGGAGAAGGGGAGGAGAGTAGTCGATAAATAGAGAGAGAGAGAGAGAGAGAGAGAGAGAGAGAGAGAGAGAGAGAGAGAGAGAGTGATAGAAAAAAAGAAGCACACAGACGATGAATAAGTAGGAGACATTGGGCAATATGTAATCCTAGAATGAGCCATTAAGTCTACATCTGCAGAAAAATAAAGCTTCGTGTTCTTCATTTTGCTCATTTAAATAGTTATTGGAGTATATATGTGTATACTAAGCTGATAAATACTTTTTCTTAAACAATTGATTTCTAAATTCATCTATGTTCTATAGGTTCAACATCAGTTGACGCCATCGTTAATCGACGCCATCGTTAATCTATCTGATCAAAATCCCGAGAATAATAATAGAGGTAATGATCGTACGTATATATATATATATATATATATATATATATATATATATATATATATATATATATATATATATATATATATATATATATATATATATATATACATGTATGTGTGTGTGTGTGTTTGTGTATATACAGATAGATAGATAGAGAGATAGAGAGATAGATACATAGTTAATTATGAGTTTGAGCGCTTGTAAAAACTAATTGCTAGATTAACTTACATTGTTAACACCGCTTTCTAAAATATTGTGTGTAAATTATTTAGTAAGTGAAAGTATTGTTATTTGGATCGGCAAACAAATAGTCTATGTATGAGTGTTTGTGTGAGTGTATATTGCGAGTGCTCAGATTCCCACTCCTCGGACCTGGCTGGACTTAGTTCTCCTACCCCTCACACACTCTCGACTCATTCATATCTGTCATGCTAATTTGTCAAATCGCATCCCATATCAGGTTTCTCACTAACCAACAGACCCCGTAGATCCTTGAAAAAAATTGAGAAATTTGGGATTGCATCTTTGACCATGTTCTTCCTAGAATCGTCTACATGCAAATGTTGACTTTGTGCTGTTAACAGCATCATCCTCACTAATGCGTACGGCCTACGAAAGACATGTGTCCTACCCTTTCCTCCAGACCTAAGAAAGTAATTTAGTACACGAAACTAATGCGTAGAACCATTTCTGTTCTTTTATCACAGATATGTTAAATTGTTTGACAACATTACATTGCTCTTACATTCCTCTGGTTTGTTGATAGCTTCGTACTCCAGTCAGCCTAACGTATCTAACGTCTTGCTTCCAGTTAAGCACTGAATTATAATATAGATGCACGCGCACACGCGCACACATGCACAGTATATACCTACACTCACCCACCCACACACACACATATATATATATATATATATATATATATATATATATATATATATACCATTTTATTCTCTTATTTGTTTCAATCAGTTGACTGCCGACATGCTGGAGCACCGCCGCAAGGGATTTTAGTCAAAGCAATCAACACTAGGACGTATTCATTGTAAGCCTAGTACTTATTCCATCGGTCTCATATGTTGCATGAACTTTACAGTCTGGGCCTCATCAAGTACATCTATACGTAAAGGCCTGTGTCTCACCACAGATCCTGAGTTTTGACTGTCATGTTACTATATGCACGTCTGGTTAGGGGGCATGGCAACACATGTTGAAAGCAGTTCCATCCATAAGAGAGAGTAGCAGGATGGGTCGAAACGTCTGTTGTATTAATAAAGATTAAAATCAATTCCACCTTCTCGATACTTAAGAAATTATTATTGTTACCGCAAGTAACACCGCAGAATTCCTGGAGTAGATCCAACGGAAATATATCCCAACAGATAACACCAGGTAGCCCAAACTTTGCCAGTGCTCTTCTCAACACTTCAACACACTAATCGACATATATGCATTAATCCAAAAATATGAAAAACACACACACACACACACATACACACGACGGGCTTCTTTTAATTTCCGTCAGCCAAATCCACTTACAAAGCTTTGGTTGGTCCGAAGCTATTGAAGAAGACACCTGGGCAATGTGCGACGCTGTGGGATGGAACCTAGAACCACGTTGTTGTGAAGGAAGCTTCTTACCACAGAACTCCCGCGCCTATATATATATATATATATATATATATATATATATATATATATATATATATATATATATATATATATATATATATATATATATATATATATATATATATATATATATATATATATATATATATATATATATATATATATATATATATATATATATATATATATATATATATATATATATATATATATATATATATATATATATATATATATATATATATATATATATATATATATATATATATATATATATATATATATATATATATATATATATATATATATATATATATATATATATATATATATATATATATATATATATATATATATATATATATATATATATATATATATATATATATATATATATATATATATATATATATATATATATATATATATATATATATATATATATATATATATATATATATATATATATATATATATATATATATATATATATATATATATATATATATATATATAAAAACTTACTTAGAAACTGATGAGTCATGTGTGTGTGTGTGTGTGTGTGTGCACGCGCGCGCTTGTGTGTGTGCTCACGCTTTGAGTTCTAAGTTCCTGTCCGTATCACACAAAGAAGGACGATAGATGCGTGACAGTTATTTGATTATTTTATCAGATCACGCGATACTGTTCACACATACTTATTGTATTTTATATGCCAGCTGTAACTGTTATTGATTTATTTACGTGAACCTCCAGTTTGTGAGAAAAAGATATACCTACATTTCATGTTTGGGTAAGTATGTAAAGTGTTTCTCTTCCAGTTCATTGTTCAGATACACTAGACCAACATTTCTAGAATCGCTTAGTTTCTTATTGAATAAAGAAACCTCGGGTACTTTCCTATGGACTTGTAAGATATTGTTCTCATTAATTTGGAGCACTTCAATAGCCTTTTGTGGTGTTATTTAACAGCTACGATTGATAACATCAGAATGCTTGTTGGTCAGCATGCATATTACCGTATATGTAAGTAATATGCATATATTTCTATATAAGTCCCCATGCACATGTTAGTGTGCCAATGTCTTGTAAGAAATTATTATAAAAATGGATAGCAAGAATCTGCCTATGGAGAAATATGAAATTGGTTGCACGTTATGGGAGAAAATTGGATAATAATCAATTACATAAGATAATATATCATAATAGATATTAAATGGTAAAGTGTGAACGATGTTGAACGAAATTTGCCTAAGGGAAGATCCTTGTAACCAATTAAAGTCTCCCCGGAAATTTCATATCTCGAGTCAATACGATTTTAAGCCGATTTGGATTAGATGTTGAGCTTCTATTGCTGGAATCAGAACAAATGAGCCATTACAGATGAGGTAATATGAGTGGGTGGGCACAATATGAATCAACTAGGTTAGTATAGAAACTTTGTTCTTCAATGAAAAGTCCACTCTTTTTTCTTTCATCAAATGCATTGATATTCATAATGAACGCATCGTTTTAAGAATGGAAATTCGTTATTCCAATTCAAGATTATCATAATAATTACAGGAACCCACACGCGGTTTTTTCGTTAAGTATTGAAGAAAATGTTAATGATATAAGTTTAAAAGTAGCCTCAAGAAATATGTTGTTTTTTTTCCTTTTGTTGCGTAATGATGTGGAAGATTCGATATAGAACCATACGTAATGACCCATCACAGCAGACAATACGCTTATTTTACTTTTATGTATGTAACATTACTTAATCCGAAATAACTCATCACGATAAGGTTGCAATTTTTTTTCATTTGAAGATGCATAAACAATAATCTGAATATCAATGTCTTTGTATAACGAAACTATAGAAATAATAGTCTAATAGGTATGTGGGTGTGGTAAGAAGTTTGCTTTCCAAATTAAAAGTTCCGAGTTCAGTCCTGGAAGTCTTGGTAGACGGAAACGGGAGGAAGCCGGTATATATAAATATATATATACATATATATATATATATATATATATATATATATATATATATATATATATATATATATATATATATATATATATATATATATATATATATATATATATATATATATATGTGTGTGTGTGTGTGTGTGTGTATGTGTGTGCGTGTGTGTGTGTGTGTGTGTGTGTGTGTGTGTGTGTGTGTGTGTGTGTGTGTACAGGGTGCGGTGAATAAATTGTCGTCTAAATTATGGAAATATGAAAATAACACTGACATCTCATTTTAACAAATACATTTACGAAAATTACACAAAAATATCTTGAAATGCTAAAGAGTAAATTTATTCAATAAAATCGCTATCGGCTTCAATCACTGCTTCCAGACAACTTCGGAATCTTTTGCATCCCTTCTGGATGGTCTCCTTGTTTAAGTTGGTGAATGCTGCCTTGCGTTCACTTCATCTTTGGTGTTATAAGAAGATTTGGTGGTATCTCGCTCAACTGCGCCCCCACGCATAATAATCAAAGGTAGGGGGCAGACTGGGGAGTTAGGTGGCTAGATGTTAAGGGTAATGTGGTCGCAGAAATTGTCTGACAGCCATGACTGGGATATCCTGCTTGTGTGGCATGGTGCAAAGTCGTCCCGTTCCCAGACATAGGGTCTTCCAGCAGCCACCCTCTTGATCCAGGGCAGTACTGCATCCTCCAGGCTCTGGATGTAGTCCTCCGTGTTGAGTGTGAGGCCGTGTGGGAAGATGAACGGAGGCATAACGTCGTATCACTAGTGATCACTCCAAACACCATAATGATGACTGGTTGTTTGACTTTTATCACTCTTGGTACATGTCTTCAGATTGCACTGTCCTCAGCTCGACACCCAACCACACTTAAGTATTCGTATTGGAGCTTCCGGCGGGAATGCCAAGCAGTACAGCATGTCTTTCCCAAATTTCTGACAAAGTGAAAGTCATCATGGTGCTATTTTTCTCACAGATGGTGCCCAACTGATCCTACCATAGTGGATAGTCAACAAAATCCACAACAAACAATGCATATGCATGAAATTAAAAATATAATATGGCGATAATTTACCCATCACATCCTGTATATACAATTATATGTATGTGTCTTTGTTCCTGTGTTTGTCCGCCACCATTATGTGAAACCGGTGTTGTTGTGTTTACGTCATTTAACGGTTTGGCGAAAAGGAGCGATATAATACTTACCAGATTAAAAGAAGTAAGCAATTTTGATTAAGATTCTTCAAGGCGACGCCTCAGGATTGATGCAAACAAATTACTGATAAAAGCAAATGATAAAGGACAGCACCTCATTTTGATGTCTGGAATCATTTATATTAAAGTTTTTAAAAAATCTGGTCCTCAATTACGGTTTTATTATCAGTTCATTAATAACGTAATGATGTCAATCCAGATTTGAAAATATATATTCAATTATCTTTTATGTTTTACTTGCTTCATTCATTGGAATGCGACTTTGCGTAGTCATCGTATTGCAGGGTTGAATCGAAGAAATCGACTAAATTATATTTTAAAGCCTAGTATTTATTCTATCGCGTTCTTATATCGAACAACTAAGTTACAAGGACCTAGATAAATCAACACCAGTTGTCAAGCGGTGATGGGAACAAATACAAACACAAGGATACCCGCAAACGGATAAATACATACATACGTACATGTGTGCATCCATACGTATGCATGTATCTATGTATGCATGCATGTACGTATGTATGTATGGATGCTTGTATGTATGTATGTATGTATGTATACAACGGGAGTCCTTTACCTTTCAGTTTCCATACCAAAACCACTCAGGAGGCTTGGGTTTACCCGGAACTATAGTAGGTGACAATCACCCACTGTGACATACAGTGTGACGGAAGCAGGAGCCAGGTTAATGAAAGAGAAATTATTCTTACCACACAAAGCTGGATCTATGACAAGGTATAAGTATATATTGACTGAATTGTTCTAAGAAATATAGCTGAATGCGAAAACATGCAAAAAAATAAAATAGAACGGATTTTCATTATTTTGAGAGATCAGTAATAGGCTGTTATACTGTTATAGCCCTGGGATTTGACCCCACTCCCATGACAGTCTTATTGAAAAACAAAGTTGAAAAACCAAACTTTCAAATGTTATATTTCCTCATTAGGCATTATGATCACCAAAACTTTTCTTGCGGCTTAACAGAACATTGCCACTAATGTAATCCGTTTAAGTACAAGCTAAATTCATAAATATAGAATCGCATGATTCCTGCTTATGTTCTTGACAAAATATCATAATGATATTATGTGTTACAGAGTACATTTATAGATTTTAGCGGACTCTGGAAAGTAGACAAATGCATTCACCTACATTTCATATCCGATATATTCAGTGCTTGCGAACTTGTGCATGCAGTAATTGATTAGTTTTCAGATGTATGACGGAACGATTTTTAACATTGCAATATACCATAAAGTTAGGGGAAAAATACGCAAGTTAAAATGATAGTATATTTTCCTTTAAAATTTATTTGTGAAACACATGATTGACTTAATTTGAAAATATAGTCACATAAATTTATTTCTTGATATAAGTAGGTAAAAACCGTTGTTTCTTAGCAGGTAGAATCTTTATATAGGAGTGGTTGTCTGATAAGAAGCTTGCTTCCCAATTACATGGTTCTGGGTTCAGTCCCACTATGTGGTAGAATCGGGCAAGTGTCTTCTACTACAGCCTCGGGCTGACTAAAGCCTTGTGAGTAGATGTGGTAGACGGAAACTGAAAGAAGCATGTTGTGTGTATATACATATACATACATATATATATATATATATATATATATATATATATATATATATATATATATATATATATATATATATATATATATATATATATATATATATATATATATATATATATATATATAAATATGCATATATGTATGTATTTGTGTGTCTGTGTTCGTCCCCCACCATCGCTTGACAACCGACGGTGGTGTGTTTACATCCATGTAACTTAGCGTTTCGCCAAAAGACGTCGACATAATAAGTATTAGGCTTACAAAAATAATTCCTGGGGTCGTTGTGTTCGACTAATTGCGATGCCTCAGCACAGCCGGGCTGAAATGACTGAAACATATAAAAAGAAAGGATATATATATATATATATATATATATATATATATATATATATATATACAGTGTCTTGCAAACGTCTACACCCCCTGTGAAAATTTATATATTTTGTATAATTTAACAGCGAAGAACACATCTTTTCAATTCCAATGATTGTTAAATGATAAGCAAATCCATCACACTTTCCTTTGATATAAAAATTACATTTCAAAAATTTCACACTGATTCTTAAAATCATATAACTTAGAAAAATATCTTTGCAAAAGTCTACACCCCACAGATATTATACTGTGTGATCAGATAGTTTGTCATTGATGTATACAATCCAACATAATCAAAAGTGACATGTGAGTTCTACCATAACAAACAAACTTGGCCAGTCTATTATTTTGCTATATAAGGTGATTTAACTGCCCACAAAATCATTCACCACATGGTTTTTTGGTATGTTGGTCTTTGGACTCTGACTGTAAACGCAAGGTGTCCAACTCGGGAAAGAAATCGGGCAAGCCTCTGTCTCTGGAACTTAAAAACATTATTATTCAAAAATACAATGAAAATAATGGCTATAAAATAATGTAAAAACTTTAGAATTGCCCCTAAGCACTGTTAAAACTGTAGTTTAGAATTGGTTAGTGCACAAAACCACTGCTACCCTACCAAAATCTGTGAGACGGAGCAAACTTACCAGAAGGGCAAAGTCAAAACTGGTCCGGGAGGCAACCTCCAACGCTAATGCAACACTGGAAGACTTGAAAGCTTTAATTTCCAGTACTGGTACAGATGTCCACGCATCTACAATTTCCAGACTATTGCAGCGGTCTGGCCTGCAAGGGAGGGTAGCTAGAAAAAAGCCCCTTCCGAAGCCTATACACAAGCAAGCAAGGCTAATCATTGCCAAAAGTCATATTAATATTAATGATTCCATGACCATGTGGTGAAAGCTTTTGTGGTTAGATGAAACCAAAGGCGAATTGTTTTGAAAAAATACGAAACGTTACGTTTGACATAAATAAGGCACTGCTCACCAACCTCGTTACACCGTCCCCACTGTAAAGCATGGCGGTGGCTCGATCATGCTTTAGGGTTGTTTTTCAGCTGCAGGGCTTGGAGGGTTGGTAACCATCCAATGTATCATGGACATAGTCAAATACCAAGAAATATTGGAGGTAAACCTGCTGAAGTCTGCTAGAGCTCTGCGCTTGATCGCAATTTCACGTTTCACCAAGAAAACGAGCCAAGCATATATCAAAGGGGACTAAAACTAGGTTTGCTAGCAAGAAAATCAGACCTCAATCGTATAGAAAATCTATGGCGAGATCTAAAGCTGGCTGTGCTCCGACGTTTCCCATCCAATCTGACACAGCTCGAAAAGTTCTGCCATGAAGAATGGCGAAAAATGTCAGCAGATCGTGAAAGGCTACCCGAGGCGTCTGCAGGCTGTAATTGACGCAGCAGGGTCATCCACAAAGTATTAGCTGAAGACATTCCAAAGAGGTGCAGACTTTGCAAAGGCATTTTTGTACGTTATATGAAATTAAGAAGCAGTGTGAAATTTTTAAAATGTAATTTTTATATCAAAGGAAAGTGTGATGGATCTGCTTATTATTTAACAATCATTGGAATCGAAAAAAATGTGTTGTTCCCTGTTAAATTATACAAAATATATAAATTTTCAAAGGAGGTGTAGACTCTTGCAAGGCGCTATATATATATATATATAGAGAGAGAGATAGATAGGGGTTGGACAACATAATGGAATCAGCTTAAAATTTCAAACAAATTTATTTTAATATGGGGTAGTACCGCCTTTGGTAGTGATTACAGTTTAAATTATACGAGGTATGGACTTGTACAAAGGTAGAATTGTTTCCAAAGGAATTTTTGTCCATTCTTCCGCTAAAACCGTCTTCAGTTCTTGTATGATGATGGTGGAGGACATATATGTATATGTGTATATTTATAAGTATATATATATATATATATATATATATATATATATATATATATATATATATATATATATATATATATATATATATATATATATATATATATATGTTTGTATATATATATGTATGTATATGCATGTATACATATATGTATACAGATGTATATATATACATATAAATATATATATATATATGTATGCATATGCATACATGTATATGTATATATGTATATATATGCAATTATATATATGCATATATATATATACATATATATGTATGTGTATATATATATATATACATATATATATGAGTATATATATATATGTATGTGTGTGTATATATATATATATATATATATATATATATATATATATATATATATATATATATAGGTAAAATAAAAGTTAGAGGCAATACTTGACAATTGTAAGCCCCTGTGTATGCCAGCTCGTGGTCTGCATGTTAATTTTTCGCACAGACGAGACGCATTCTTATCTGCCTCTTCTGCTATCTTTTCTCTTGTCAAATAATATTTCTCTATCGTTCGCTACCTTACCTCCTCTGACCTAACGGCCCTACATGTTTGTTTTTGTTTGTTTTTTTTTGTATGTCTTTCCTGTCTTGTTTTTGTTATCAAGTTCGACTCTTCGTAAATCCCAAATTTTATTTTGGTTCGCGGGAGCAACTGTTTTTCAAAGCCTCATATGGTCGTTAATTGCTCAAAATGTGGAGTAGATGAACAACCGACAAGTGACGAAGGGGCGTACATTGTGTTACTTGTCTTGTTTTCCATTTGTCTATGTCGTTGTTAGCGTATTAAAATTTCATGTTGTTTACGCTTTGTGACGTCCTGTATACATATATGCAAATATATATACATATATATGTAAGTATGTACATATACGTATGTATATATGCATATATCTATATATCTATATCTATCTATCTATCTATCTATCTATCTATATATATATATATATATATATATATATATATATATATATATATATATATATATATATATATATATATATATATATATATATATATATATATATATATATGCACATATATATATATATATATACTAGCTCTGAATTTAGGATGCAGGGAAATCTTCATAATCGCAGTATTAGTTTCGAACACTGAACATCAAGTAAGATAAAGTTTATTGTAATTCAAAGTACAATGTCAGCTTTA